>NC_085869.1:47282041-47384541 GCF_034702125.1 Engraulis encrasicolus
ATCATATTAGCACTATTGTGCATACAACTAGCAAGTGTCAAATCAAGAGCTATGCACTAAAACAGCAAAGACAACAGTAGTATGTATGGGTTAGACCAAGTATACTTGTTAGAACATACAGAAATATTTTGGGAAAGTGTAACAGTCTTGATTAATTCATGATTATGTGCAGTTGGCATAAGCATGATCGTGTGGAACTGGGGAAAAATAAAAATGACAGACAACAAAATACCTGTTCATGTAAAGACATTCCATACGTTCTATAAAGCCCCAGTTAGGCCTACTTAGCCTAGTTCTCACCAGACCTCTCTCTGTGTGTGTAGCTCTGGAGCTCCCTGGTGAAGCTACGCAGAGCTACACCACCCACATATTAAATATTCGCCATAGGTATCTTTCCTTAGAAATCGGATGCTGTTAAAAGGGTTAACCTGCCGCATACAAAGTGAGGTCACTCGTGTGCCAACCATATTGCAGACTGTGCGTGTGTGTAGCTCGTGACCCCCTAACCCTCCTACACAGTTCTGGCAAGAGCTATAGGCTAACATTTGACTGGCCATCCAGGGTCACTCTGCCCTTGGCTGAAATGTTAAATGCCTTGGCTACAAATGTTTGCATACATTTTCAAAGGGAAATGTGGATTTGAGTGTCAGCCCTCAGAGTCAGATGGCCATTTGCCTACGCACATTTTCCAAACCAGCATCTTCTTTTTTTAAAATCTTTTCTTTTAATTGTTTATTTATTTATTATTTTCTCATTAATACAACAGAAACTGGAAACAAATAGACAAAAACAGAAACAAAAGACAAACAAACAAAAACAAAAACCAAGTAAAAGTGCATTCATTGTACATACATAGGACAGGAAAGATTGTTATTTCAAATGTCCAGACCGGTCAATGAGTCCATGTATCTTATGAAAGGGTCCCATGTTTTCTGGAACGACTGGAGAGAGCCATTTAGTGTACCTCTTATTTTTTCCAGTTTAAGGCTCTGCATCATGTCCCTTATCCAGTGGTTGTGTATTGGAGGAGTTGTGTCTTTCCACTTGAAAAGAATGAGCCTTCTAGCCAGCAAAGAGGAGAAGGCAAACACCCTCTGCAGGTAGGCTGGGAAACTACCTTGGTCAGATTCTGGTATTATGCCAAGGATTGCAATGAAAGGAGAAGGCTGAATATAAAAACCATATATTTGAGACATGGTATCAAAAAAGGATGACCAAAAATTTGCAAGATTTGAACAAGACCAGAACATATGGTACAATGTTGCAGTCATTTGTTTACATTTATCACATATGGGGCTTTTATAGGGAATATTCTTGCTAGCTATAGCTTTAGAGAAATGCAATCGATGTAAAACTTTAAACTGTATCAGGGCATGTCTGGAACATATCGATGAAGAATGAACTCTTGTGAGGGCCATTTCCCATTCCTCATCAGAAAGTGAGACCCCCATATCGTTTTCCCATTGTTCTCGGATATGTGAGACAGAAGGACTATGTGTAGCCATTATGTGTGCATAGAACATAGAAACCCTATCTTTATTAAGAAAATTACCTTTCAATAAAGAATCTAGGCATGAGAGAGGGGGACTGTCAGGAAAGACTGTGATTTTTTTTGCGTACGAAATCCCTAATTTGTAAGTAGCGGAAGAAATGAGTATTGTTCAGATTGAATTTCTGGTACAGTTGTTCAAAGCTGGCAAACGTATTATCAATGTACAGGTCCCCAATGCAATGTATATCCCTTTCATACCAAGTTTGAAAGCCCTTATCAAGTAGAGATGGCTGGAAAAGATGGTTATTGATTATAGGTGAATGTATGGAGATCTGTTGAATACCTAAGGTTGTCTTAAATTGTTTCAGAATACGTAGATTGTGTAACAACTATGTTCCCTTTGATATTTTTCACAAGATGTGGCAAAGATGCACAAAGTAGGGCGGGAAGTGAATATGGCTTGCTTGTTGACCTTTCAATTAAGAGCCACGCCGGTGCAGTATCACCCCAATCCCTTAGCCATAGGGAGATAGCATTAAGATTTGCAGCCCAGTAGTATGAGCGGAGGTTTGGGAGGGAGAGCCCACCTTCCACTTTAGGTCGTTCCATGAATTCTTTCTTGATGCGGGGAGATTTATTATTCCAAATAAAGGAAGAAATCATCTGGTTAAACAATCTGAAAAATGATTGTGGTATGAATATAGGTATGGCTTGAAATAAATAAAGATATTTAGGCACCATATTCATCTTAACAGAATTTACCCTCCCAATAAGGGATAAAGGTACGTTTGACCACCGCTTAATATCTTTTTTAGATTGACAAAAGAGTGAAGTTGTTTTTAAATAGGTCAAAGTATGATTTGGTGACCTTTACACCTAAGTATGTGATTGAATCCAGTGAAAGTTTAAATGGTAAATTGGGAATTGTCCTGGCATTGGACGTGATAGGAAAATATTCACTTTTTCCGTGGTTGAGTTTGTATCCTGATATATCACCAAAATCCGCAAGGACATTAAGAACTTCTGGTATGGTAGAAACGGGGTTAGTTACATATAATAATAAGTAATCTGCAAATAATGAGACAATATGTATTAAGCCGCCTCTTGTAATGCCTTCTATGCTTGAGCTGCTGCGTAAAGCAATAGATAGGGGCTCTATTGCAAGAACGAAATGTAATGGACTGAGCGGGTCCCCCTGTTTGGTCCCTCTCTGAAGGGGAAAATATTGAGAGGACATAGAGTTTGTACGAACTGAGGCTATGGCTGGTGTATATAAGTTTAATTAATCTTATGAATTGGGGACCAAATCCAAACTGTTTCAGGGCATAGAAAAGGTCAGCATCTTCTTTCAGCCAACTTTTTGATATTATCTTGGATTACACCTTCATTGGCTTTTTTCAAGATATAAAAGGGAATTACCTAGTGATTTATATTGGGGTACATGCAGAATTTTGTTCAGACTTCCATGCCACCAGTTAAGAACAGTCAAAGCTAGAACTATGGGGTTATAAGAGAGGTTATATATGAATGGATTAAGTGAACAAACATATAGCAAACCTACTAAATGGATGCAGGTCCTGTGAATACTGTACAATTGCAGTTTCTTCTGATTATATGATTGTTTGGACAAATAGATCACTGGGATCATTGGAACATTGTTGCTTCACAGACCTTCTCATAAATTGAAATGACATTGCTGAGTGAGTCACACAATAATTTGCCTATAAGACGTTGGTGAGGTTTATCTGGCAGAGAACGGCTTCACTAATGCACACTCATGCACATCCCATTGCAGAGATGTTGACCAACACCCTTGTTGTCCTTGGTCTCTGCCAGCTGGCGTCTACAGCTCACCTGTACCAGAGAGAACACATATTCATCGATGAGCATAAGAATTGGCTCGACGCTCGAGAGCATTGCAGAGCGCATTATGTGGACCTATCCACGTTTGAGCATTCCTGGGAAGAAAGACTATTGCCCATACCAGACAGCCGGACCATCACAGACCCGACCGCCACAGATCTATACTGGGTTGGACTTCATTTGGTTGATGGAAAGTGGAGCTTTATTGATCAGCAGACTCTTCTCTATGCCCGATGGAATTCCTCTCAACCTGATGGTGGTGGAAGTGAACAGTGCGCTGTCATCAACAGATATTACTGGTTCGATCTACATTGCGACACACCAATGACCTTCTTCTGCTTCTCCTGGACACACAAGCTGATCCTGGTGAGAGAAAACAAGACTTGGGAGGAGGCTCTGATGCACTGCCGCTCTCACCACACCGACCTGGCTGGTCTACCACTAAGGTCTGAGTTTTTGAAGGTAATGGACTTGAGCACTGGCGCCCAAACTCCCCATGTTTGGACCAGTTTGAGATTTCTTGCTGATAGGTGGCTGTGGGTTGACAGGAAACCCTCAAGAGGAGGAGAGGACCTCCAGCTGTATGAGCTACCCAGGTGTCCTGCTCAGCCCCTACACTGTGGAGCCCTCAGCTTGGAGACAGCGACTGTGGCCAACGAGGACTGTCTGAAGAAGTTCAACTTCGTCTGCTATAGGAAGATAGCTTGAACATATAAGAGGTGCATCCACATATTTAAATTTTGAATTCACTCAGCTTGCACTTGCTGACGTTTTTGTGGAATTTTACATTTTATAATAGGTATTCTGTTCAGTCTATGACCATGTTAACATTTTTGACATTTAATATCAACAAGCCTATTGCTTCTTATGAACTGCATATACAGTAAAACATACCTTTTATAATGAAGTACATAAAACTTTCATATTATATCACTTGTTACAATATATGAAGAATATTGCGTATGCATTAGAACTTGTACTTTAGATACAAAGAGTGGTCTTTTGTAAGCTTTTATTTGGATCTGTACAAAAATGAAATGAAATAAGCAAAAATAAATTGCTGTTCAGCGTGTGCAACTGTTTACTTCTGTGTGATGCACTATTGTGCCAACAAGCAGTTTTGTTTGAATACAATGGCGAACAATGTAGAGTGTATAGGAAAAAAAGTAATGTTATTGTTATTATTGAGTTTATTATTGAGTTGGCTGAAACATGCATGAAGTTATTCATCTGAATTCACAAGCGTATGATATGAAACAAATGATCTGGTTATTTTCAATTATCACATGGTGTTCAACCATTACACATCTCATTAGGATAGTTAGTGGCTCAACTTACCCCATTGCCAAAATTAAAAAAATAAATGCTTATAAAATTATTATGAAAGAACAAAAATACTCACTCATATAACAGTTTATTAAGTGACCAACATTTTTTCTATTTTTGTCGTCTCTAAATCATCCTTGTTTTGGATATGTGGAATTTACTTAAAGGAAAGCTCCGGCGTAAAATGAAAGTTTCACCACCGATTTGCCATGACACAAAATGTATTAATGAGACATTCTGAGAAATGTAGCACCATTAAGGAGTTAGCTTATTTTAAGCTTTTTGGCGAATAATGCAGCCAATGTTAACCGCTGGGGCCATTATAAAAGATCTAAGTCAGTGGTTCCCAACCAAAATCATTTTTGAAATCATTTTCCAAAAACAATAATCATATTTTGGTGTGTGCTACTGTTGATTTATTTGAGTTTTATTCTTAATTGGGTCAGAGGTGGGCCCCGAACATTTTTGACAATTTTGAGTGGGCCCCAAGTTGAAGAAGGTTGGGAACCCCTGATCTAATTAGGCTACTGTAATTGGTTGTGTTTCAGCAATAAACACGCTCAAAAACAGTCCATAGGCCCCTACTTCAGAGCTGTCATAACAAAGGTCTTGTCAACCACGCTGAGGCACAGACAACAGTAAACAGTCTTTCAGAAGCGATTGTACTTTGAGGTGTTGCGCTTTGAGGCGTGCCAGGTCTACTCACTCAACAGGTCCAGATGAACAGGAGTATGATGCTTGTAGGGAACAGCCGTAGGAATCCGTGGATAGTGGTGTGGATTGGCACTGCCCTCACGATCCAATTCGATCATGATTCGAGAGGTAGCCTAGCGATTCGATTCGATTCTATGCGATTCGATCCAATCTGATCCGATTCAATTCTACAATGCATTGCAATGCATTAGGCCTACATTTCTACTGAAAGCAAAGCAAATGTTCAGTCATGATGAGGCAATACAAGTAGTCATATACTGAGCAACAATTTAATGGCTGTTTTCTGTATCAGTCTGTATCAGTCTTGCAATGCTTTGAAGTGCTTTTATTTAATTTAACATTCATTTGCTCCCGAAATATCCATGGAAGTAATTGAAACTTAAAAAAAATTGCCAGATCGATTCTGGAACTTGCCGCATTGAATTGGATCGTCCATGCCCCGCATTGGATTGCATCACCGAATCGATCATTGTTGACACCACTAGTAGCTATAGTGTTGTCTGTGCCTCAGCGTGGTCGACAAGACCTTTGTTATGACAGCTCTGAAGTATGTATCTTTAAAGGGGCACAATGTAGGATGACATTGTTTGCGCGGTGCCCATAGCATACCTGTCTCAAAGTCATGAAAAAAATGCTATTTAAATAAACACGCTGTGAGAATGTTTTTCATCGCGGAATACCAGCTGTTGATACAAACATGAATACGGTATGTAAGGCCATTTTTCGTATGAGAACTGTTTCCCACGACACTCGTTTGTACCGCGCTGTCAAAATAAAAGTTGCATTTGGGGTTTTCTGACAGCGGACTGTGGAAGTGGTCGCGAGAGTCATGGTTCACCAACAGTGATTAATTAGACTTTTAATCCTACCTAGAGCCCCTTTAAAGTGCTAGACTGGACAATAGAAGACATATAGAGAACGTATATTAAAAAGAGGTATAGTTGTGTATTTTCAATATTGTCCTAGTGTGACAAATCTGACATAGAAATAGCAGCATTGTGAAAAGAAATTATAATAAAATAAGTAATTATATTTAGTATGACATTCTAATTAGTGGTAATAGTATTGGAGCATAGAAATAATTAACATACTGTATTAAATCAGAGCTAGACAGCTAAAAGTGTGTTATGTGTATATTTATATTGGTTTGGTTACTAGTTGTTCAGGAGAGTCATTCAAGTATAACAGGCATGATAAGCAGCAGCATGTAAGCCTCTGAAGTGGACCTTGAAACGTGCAACTTGAAGTGCAGTTCTCCTTTTCCCCTTCAAATCCTGTGGGGGTCTCCACTGTGATCTAGTCCGCAGCATTAGGACAGAAAACAGTGACCTTCATTTGAAGCCAATCTCAACCAAATACAGGCCTACAAAAGACAAATCACAGCAGACAGCTTGCACAAAAGCTCAAAAAAAAGCTCAGGTCTCCTAGACTTCCTCACTTGCTGTTTAAGTTTTAATTAATTCTTCCTTCAATGTATGTTTTTGTACACAATTGCCCCACTGCTAATATGAAACAATGCGTGTGAGACAATGTGAGTAAATAATGAAGGACTGAGGATGGTTTAAGAACTGAAAAATAATTTAAAATGTTTCAATCACACTGAAACACAAAATATAAGCTTACATGTTCATTGAATAAGAATTTAATAAGAATTAAATTTATTATAAGAATTAACTATTTGACTGAATTGTTTATTTATCAAACTGAATTATTTGCTGCCAAAGCTCAACATTTTGCGTGTAACCAATGTCCACTTATATTCAGCATATAGGTAGGCCTATGCAAATGCCTTTTTAAAGGGACACTGTGTGAGATTTTTAGTTGTTTATTTCCAGAATTCATGCTACCCATTCAATAATGTTACCTTTTTCATGAATACTGACCACCACCATCAAATTATATGTATTCATTATGACTGGAAAAATACATTTTTCATACATGAAAAGGGAGATCTTCTCCATGGTCCGCCATTTTGAATTTCCAGAAATAGCCATTTTTAGCTGCAAAAATGACTGTACTTGGGCCATACTATAAAATATTAATTTATTCCTTAGTAAATTTTCATGAAAAGATAAAATTTGACCTTAGACAACACATTTTCAATGAGCAGCATAGTTGCAGTATCTTTTTTGACCATTTCCTGCACAGTGTCCCTTTAAAGAATATTTCAATATGAAGATAACATTTAATCACATACAGTAGCCTATTCTATTTGGGTAAATAACCCATCAATGTACATTTTTAAAATCCAACATGTCCCAAATCTTGGTGCCCCTAGATTTTTTCATAGCAGATAAAGTTGAGTTCTTCCAGACAGTCCCTGTTGGTCAAGGTGTTTGTGTCCCAACTGAGAGCTCCACAGTGTAAAGGTCGCAAGGGACACTGTGGCACCTCAGTCCCCGCATACTCTCCTCCTTCCATGGGGTTCATGCCAACCCACAGCCAGTCATCCGCCAGAAATCTCAAACTGGTCCAAACGTTGGGAGTCTGGGTGCTGCTGCTCAGATTGCTGGCCTGCCAGAGGTCTGATTTTAGTGGTAGACTAGCCAGGTCGGTGTGGTGAGAGCGGCAGTGCATCAGAGCCTCCTCCCAAGTCTTGTTTTCTCTTACCAGGATCAGCTTGTGTGTCCAGTAGAAGCAGATTGTGTACAGGCGATTGTCCTCACAGGGTCTATCTATCCACTCTCCACTATGGATGTTTGCACATTTTTCATTTCCATTGCCATTTGGCTCTGAGTCTTTCCATCTCTGGAAGCTTTCAATCCCTTCCCCATCAATCCACTTCCAGATTTCCTCAACCAGATGTAGACCAATCCAGGAATTGTACGAACCGACTTCTTCAGGTAACAGTTCATATTCCTCTTCATTTTTGTAGGTGGACAGGTCCACATGATGCTCTCTGCAATAGTTTCGAGCATCTGGCCAACTCATACGTTTATCAACAAGAATGTCTTTCCTGATGTACGTCTGAGCCATTGTTTGCCCCCACAGGAGGACAATAAGGAACTCCAGCTTCATGTCTGTTCTGGGTTCAGACTTCTGTGTGGCAGCAGGTTCAGTCTTTCTCTTCTACATAAAACCAGACCTGTTTTCTGTATGGCATTGAAGTGGGTTGTGATCACACAACACATTCTGTCAGAGGCAATTATGGAAATGGAAGAATGGAAAACTAATGCAAAGGAAATCCTATTCTGTTGGCCTAGGCAAAGAAGTTGTTAATAAAAACAAAACAGAATGCAAGCCTCAGGGACAAGCAGGTCAGCCTACTGCAGGGTTTACCCATAAGGAAAAGATGTAAAATTTAAGGCCTATTCAGTTCCTATGGCACATACTATATGAGTGGTCCATTTATCATTTTCCTATATACTATATAAGCACACATATGCCTATACATTCCATTCATTACATGGAATGTGTGTGAGTGCTTACTTACTGTATGTGGAACATAATTATTATGCAGGCTATTATGTATACAAAGGCTTGTATATGTATACAGTATATATATATCCGTATATAGTGCTTGTGAGTTGAGCAGAGTAGTAGAGTGCAGAGTAGAGTATAGAGTGCATTTTATTGTCCCCAGCGGGGAATTTGTCTTGGTCTTCAAACAATCACTGCATAACTCAGGGCTATACTCACACCCAGCAATGTGAGCAAATGTAGGGTTGCTAATGATTAAATATTACAGACTTGTTTTTTTCTTTTCTAGATAGAAATCTACATATGGGCTACCCCATGCAAGTGGGTACTAGTAACATATGCACTAGACAATTCCCTTTTCCCCTAAATAAAGCAAATGAGGACACAAAATGAGAGTTATTTAAGCACAGACTGATGTGTGGGTAATGCAAGATAATATGATAGGCCTATTGTACAATTTGTAGCCTACAAGTATAATTGAATAACATTCAATGGGCCTTTCCCATTACTAATCTCTACCCCTATCCCTACGCCTTCCCCATGCCCAAAACAAAGCTGTAAGGTGTACTGTAGGGCTTGAAACGCAACCGCTACGAATTGGGATATCCCTTCAACAATCAAGGAATGACACTCACAGCTGTCACTAATTCCATGCATCAGGTTGACGTTAATAGCGATTTTTTTTCATGTGCGTTTCACGGAGAAAAGGGCCATCACACATTGGGACAATGTTAAACTTAGTAGGCCTACAATGGCATAATTATTACCACTTCAAAACCGTCAATTGCGGCAAAAATACTTAAACTTGTGTGCTGTTGTGGTTGCCACGGCTTGCCGCCAATTTTAAAATGAATTCGCAATGCATTCAGGGAAACCTGACGAAGCTCTCCGTCGACGGAGTGTGGCGTCAGATAATCTCCGCGCGGAGGGGTGGAAAGCCCTTCGCCGCACCCCTACCCATCCGTCTGAACGTGAATCGGGATGCCACTACGCATACACGTGGGCGCGCAAAACGGAGGCAAAGGGGAACGGCGTAGGGCTAAAGGGTGATTTATGCCTCGAGATCAGCGTCCCTGCGTCGTGATGCAGTGAGCCGCGCAGTTAACGGAGAGAAGCCCCCCCCATCACGCAGGTACTCTGGGGCACCTCCCCAAAATTGTGTCTCGACGCAGGGAGTGATGCAGACAGCGACGGCGTGAAGGGCGAAAATAGGTCTCTGATTGGTCCTCTCGACCAGCCTGCTCTGTCCTCGAGTCGAGAACAAGCTACTTCCTTGTTCTAACCTTCGTCGGTCTACGGACTGTGAGCTCTTCATTAAATAAGTTGCCCGTGCTTTGTCGTTTCATTTATTTACACGAACCAACGACAACACGTGTGCTTGCAAGTTACGACGCTGAAGTTATTTGGACAGTTGAACAGTGGTTCCGAGGTCGAGGAAACATTCCGCTTCGTGCGACCTATCATCGACAAATGAGCCACTTCTTTGTTCCAAACTACCGTGGTGGCTGCCAGTGCGATCAAAAATGCACGTGACATAAAGATTTAATGTTTCATTTTCATTGTCGTCGAGTCTGTGAAGCTAAAAAACAACCGACATGTCTAGGTTACTCTTTGTATTGAAGGCAGTTTGAGCGTGAAATGACATCGCGCAGACCGCGCTTCAAAACAGGGCATAAATCAAAATTAACTGCATCATGGCTTCGACAAGCTCACTCCGTGGCACTAAAAGGAAGTATAACCCGCCCTTAAAGGGTGGTTTATGCCTCGAGATCAGCGTCCCTGTGTCATGATGCAGTGAGCCGCGCAGTTAAGTGAAGCCCCCCCCATCACGCAGGTACTCTGGGGCACCTCCCCAAAATTGTGTCTCGACGCAGGGAGTGATGCAGACAGCGACGGCGTGAAGGGCGAAAATAGGTCTCTGATTGGTCCTCTCGACCAGCCTGCTCTGTCCTCGAGTCGAGAAC
The DNA here is from genome assembly GCF_034702125.1 of Engraulis encrasicolus. NCBI lineage: Eukaryota > Metazoa > Chordata > Actinopteri > Clupeiformes > Engraulidae > Engraulis > Engraulis encrasicolus. The sequence continues at coordinate 47,292,821 of NC_085869.1, forward strand.
AAGCTACTTCCTTGTTCTAACCTTCGTCGGTATACGGACTGTGAGCTCTTCATTAGATAAGTTGCCCGTGCTTTGTATTTCATTTATTTACACGAACCAAAGACAACACGTGCGCTTGCAAGTTACGACGCTGAAGTTATTTGGACAGTTGAACTGTGTTTCCGAGGTCGAGGAAACATTCCGCTTCGTCCTCGACAAATGAGCCACTTCTTTGTTCTAAACTACCACGGTGGCTGCCAGTGCGATCAAACATGCACGTGATATAAAGATTTAATGTTTCATTTTCATTGTCATCGAGTCTGTGAATCTAAAAAACAACCGACACGTCTAGGTTACTCTTTGTATTGAGAATCTTTAGACCCCGACGCGGAGCGGAGTGCTTCAGAGTCTCTCTGAAGTGCTGCTATTCCACAAAGCGACCGACTCGCCGAAAGTTAACCCGCTTATTATATGGATATACTTAAATGATTCACACATGGCGATTTAGGCCAATTTAATGTTAAGTCTATTGTAGTTTTTAATGTCAAAAGAGTGTTGCTGCGCAAAACAAAACAGTGCCGTTGTGGAACACGCTAGGCAACAGCTAGGTAGCCAGGACAACAGGTGTTGTCTATCACAGCAGCTGATTAGAGTCTTGTTGAAAAGTCGCTTGAGCAGTGAAAAGTCTTGTTGCCATTGACAGCGGTCTGTTATAGACCAACCCGTCCGTTATCGAAAAATAACAGACGTGCGAACGTTGGAGAGCCTCGTTGAAATGAATGGAGCATTCGACCGATGACGTCACACCATATAATAAGTAAGGGTTAACGTTCGGCGAGAAGGTCGCTACCGTGGAATAGCAGCACGACAGAGAGAATCTTTAGACCCCGACGCGGAGCGGAGGGGTCTTGTTCTCTCTGAAGTGCTGCTATTCCACAAAGCGACCGACTCGCCGAAAGTTAACCCGCTTATTATATGGATATACTTAAATGATTCACACATGGCGGGGACATTTCTTTAGGCCTATTTAATGTTAAGAGTGTTGCTGCGCAAAACAAAACAGTGCCGTTGTGGAACACCGCTAGGCAACAGCTAGGTAGCCAGGACAACAGGTGTTGTCTATCACAGCAGCTGATTAGAGTCTTGTTGAAAAGTCGCTTTAGCAGTGAAAAGTCTTGTTGCCATTGACAGCGGTCTGTTATAGACCAACCCGTCCGTTATCGAAAAATAACAGACGTGCGAACGTTGGGGAGCCCCGTTGAAATGAATGGAGCATTCGACCGATGACGTCACACCATATAATAAGTAAGGGTTAACGTTCGGCGAGAAGGGCGAAAGATGGCGACTGAAGCAGTTGAAATAGTGCTCGCCTAGTCAGTTGATGATGGACACTTCACCATAATTTAACTTAACTTTTTCTGGACTTACCGAATTAATTAACGGATTTGTTCCCGGTTAATATATTTTGAACTGTAGCCCAAAAGTAACCTTTGTTGGAATCTACAATACCACCGTCCTTTTTTCTTTCCTCGTTTGCTAACGGTGCTAGCTAACATGACGGACAAGCGGCCAAGAGGGCAAGGCAATGCCCAAAAAAATCTTTCCTTAACACAGCATAGAACATAATTACATTCCATACAGTCACTAGAGTACAGTAGGCTACCTACATGTTTTCAGTGTCTCTCTGAAGAACCTCAAGCCAACCCAGAAAGAATGGAAATGTCCCATGAAGGTCTGTGGTAGCAGTCTTTTGGAACACCGTTAGCTGAAGCAGATAAATAACAGAAAAGAAAAGAATAATGTATAAGAGATGGAGACATAAAAACAACTTTGAAGTTTATGTGAATTAATATGAATGAGAACAGCTAATTAATATGGGTTATATTGCTCAAATAACATAATCCATTATGCCACATTCATTAGACAGATGTACCTGTATTACTCATTAAACACACTCCATGGCCTCAATGTAGTTCAGAATCATCTTCTTCCTCTTCGGTGAGAATGTTCCCGGCAGCTCAATTGTCAGACCCCATCATCCGTTGGTAGAAGCATGAAGCACCCTGTAGTTAAAACACACAATAGTTCTCTTGTAATACTAAGTTTTTACACGCTTTTCCTCTTGACTAATGTTGTCTACCGAATGTGTTATATCAGCATTGAACGCTGAAAGCATCGCTTCAAAAGGCACATTGCCGCAATGGTTAACTGACATGTTTAAAATAGCCAATAATGTCCTTCAGCAGTAGGCCTGTCTGAGTTTGACTTCGATTAAAATGAAGTAAATAAACAGCCAAGATTATACACCGATATTTCCTTTGAGGTAGTCTGAATAAAATTCTACAGGGTGACCTTTTAAATGGTAGGCCTAGTTCTAATGCCGTGTAAAAAACGGTGCGTAAAACATGTTCCGATGAGGTCCCCTTTCACAACGCTGGGTGTTCGGACACAATTACACAACCTTGTAGCATAGCAATCTGACGATTGGCCATTTGGAACTACAAACTCATGAGATGTGGATAACCTGCCATTTGAAATAAGCAATTACCATTTCGTTCATGACCGGTTTCTCCTACATTAAACATTTCATATTTTGCGCGCAACATGGCTAGTGTTAGGCTAGTGAGCCCACCATACCAGAGATATTTTTTTAAAAGTTTATCCTTTTGGGCTTCAGTTTAACCGATAGGCATGTTACATCACTGATTCTGACAATTAAAAATAGTTTAACTTACCGGTCAAAGACTGGATGTGGCTCAATCGCCATGGAGAGTGCGAGTTAAATCCAGCATTTGACGGTTGGTGTTGAGGTCCTTAATTCCATTGCTAACGACGGCTGTCTTCTTCCGCGCTTCGGTGCAGCTGTAATTTCTTATTTTTGCCCGAGAATCGAGTTTCACGGTGTTATTAAGCTATTAGTAAACCATTTCCATTCTTCAGGGCCGGCGTATTTGACTCAGCATTCAGCAAACAGACGTTCCAACTTCATGCTGCATGCATGTTGTTTAGCCCCATCCCCACTGATTCGCGGTTATTTCCATTCAAACCTTTGACTTTCAAAACCAAGTTCAACCAAACTATGGAACTTCAATAGCCTGATAAACCAGCCTAAATGTATTGGATGTCTTAATTTAAAAAAATTCAGCGTCCAGCAGGTGGCGCTGGTTTACCAGGCTAGAACTTCAACTCAATGGATTTCTCAGAGTTAAATATTCCCGCCTTTCCCTCTCTTTCTTTTTTTCAACGGCTGACTTGCCAACCTAAGTTCATTCAACACTTCAAATCTGCCAGAACTATCAAATAATCAACACAATAGGCATGTGTAAGTTGTAGGCCTATTAGAGAAAAAACTTCCTCACTTAAGTTAAATATCGAGGACTTATCAGAGCTCATTCTGTTGAAGAGACCTAATAAGTGGTTTTAACTAAGCGAGGCTGCAATGTTTTACAGTGTATCTTTGACGACAGCTATTACATTTTTTTTAGTTTTTTGTTTTAATTCATTCAATCACCTGAAGTCTTGATACTCTATTCTCAAAGGTGAAGTTCATCTATACTGGTTCTAGTAGTTCATTTTCTCGACTGGTTCTAGTGTTCAATACGGCACTCTCTTTATGTTCATTTAATGTTAGGGGTATTCGTGATTTAATTAAGAGGAAAGCTGTTTTTTTATTTTGCAAAAGCCTAAAGGCTGATTTTTATTTTCTTCAAGAAACCCATGCTTTACTTTCAGATCTCACATTTTGGAAAACCCAATGGGGGGACGCCCTCTGGATGTCTTACGGTGATAGCAACTCTGCTGGGGTGGCAATTTTAAAAGGCTCCTTTAAAGGGAAAGTTTGTAAAAGTAGGCTATATGCGACAACTCTGGAAGATGGATCATACTTGTTGTAGAATTTATGAACAATATTTTTATTTTGGGTAATATTTATGGTTACAATGGTACTGTGAGAAACAGGAATTTGTTTGAAGAATTTGAGGAGCAGATTCTGGCTCTGACTAACACCTTTGTTAATGCTAAGCTCATATTTGGAGGAGATTGGAATTCTATTAGTGACCCCCTTAAAGACTGTTTCCCACCAAGACCCATAGGTGGTTCTTACTGTGAATTTAGAAATATTTGTCTGCACTTGAATTGTTGTGACATATGGAGAACAAAAAACCCAGGACAAACAAAGTTCACATGGAATAACAAAGATATGTCTAGAAAATCGAGGATTGATTTTTGGCTTGTGTCAAATGAGTTAATTGACAAGGTAACTGAAACAGGAATTAATCCATCAATTTTGTCAGACCATAAGGTTATTTCTCTTTCTTTACAAATGGTTGATCCTAAAACTACACAAAACTTCAACATGTGGAAACTCAATAATACTCTATTGAAAGACCCTGTGTTTATGGAAACTGTAAAAGATATTGTCACTGATAATTGGAACAAGGCTCAAGAAGAGCAAGTTTTTGGAAAACACTGGGAATATGCAAAATACCAGATTCGAAACGCTGCAGTTATGAGAGGAAAGGAAATGGCTAAAATAAGAAGAAGTCAACAGGAAAACATTCTTAAGGAAATAATAGCCATTCATGAATAAGACATTAGCCTATGTGTCAAACGAATGTTGAAAAACTCAGATCTGCAGCCGCAATTAGACAATATATATGAGAACCTGGCGCAAGGTGCCTTTGTTCGCTCCAGGCGCAAATGGCTAGAACAAGGTGAAAAGTGGTGGTAAAGAAATAAAATGTTGTCAATTAGCTGATGACACAGCTATTTTCCTCAAAGATGAAATGCAGATAAAAAAGGTAATTGATTGTATCAAGGAATTTTCAAGTATATCTGGGTTGCACCTAAATATAAAAAATATCTCTTTCCACTAAAAGACAATTATTCTATTACTGAGCTTGAAGGTATTCCCGTATCAGATAAGGTCACCTATCTGGGTATAAACATCTGCAAAGATCAGACAGAAAGAGTTAACTGCAATTTTCATCCTCTCGTCCCTAAAATTAAAAACCGGTTTAATTTATGGTTAATGAGAGACCTTTCTATCAAATGACGCATATTACTTTCTAAAACAGAAGGCTTGTCTCGCTTAGTTTATCCTGCTAGAGTTCTTGATACCCCAAAATCCTTTGTCAAAGAAGTAGACTCATCCTTATATAACTTTATATGGAAAAATAAACCACACTATCTCAACAGACAAGTACTAAGTAGCCCTTATGATCGTGGTGGACTAAATGCACTAGATTTTCACTCCTCCAATATAATGTTCAAGATAAATTGGATTAAAGACTATATTAAAAACAAGAACAAGATATGGTACCTTATTCCAAACCTGATCTTCCAAAAAGTTGGTGGTTTAGAATTCCTTCTCCACTGTAATTTCCAGGTCAATAAGCTCCCCATTAAATTATCTAATTTTCATAAACAAGTCCTCCTCTGTTGGCTTTTAACCTACACACAATTTCTCACCTCACAAACAGCTTATCTGGAACAATCACCTCATTACATTCAAAAAGAAATCCTTATTTTTTGGAAACTGGATTAGTAATAACATATTGTTTGTTTCTCAGTTAATGAACAATCAAGGTTTTTTCCTTACATATCTAGAATTTTTAAATAAATTTGCTATCCCAATTCAGCCTAGAGAGTACAGTATTGTATTTGATGCTATTCCCAATGGCTTTACGAGAATACTATCTACAGCTCCATGTGAGCAGTCCAATCCACACATTAATAATCTATTTCTCAATGGTGTAAACATTAGAGATAGAAAATGTAACAATAAATGGTTAAGACAGATGATACAAAAACCTGTTACTCCAAGGTGTAAAAGTTATTGGAATGGCTTATTTGATGATGTTATTTGGGATAAGATTTGGCCTGCCCTTAATGAATATGTACTAAATAACAAAATTAAGGAAGTCTCATTTAAAATATTACATTTAATTTACCCCACAAACACACTTTTACAACGATTCAAAGTAGGTGTGCCAGATGTATGTGTTTTTTGTGGTATTATGTCTGAATCTGTTTGTCATTTATTTTACGAGTGTTTTTACTCAAGATTTTTCTGGATTGAGGTTGAGCGTCTGTGTTGTGAGGTATGGTCGTGTAGTGTTTCTTTAAGTATGAAAGATATTTTACTTTTATTTGAAAGAGAGGATCTATGTGAACCATATGTTTTTATTTTGAATTTGTTAATAGTCTTAGGGAAATACCACATTCACAAATGCAAATGGGGTGGAAGAAACCCTTCTTTTGTTTGTTTCAAGAAAGAACTGAAATTTTATTTTAAATCCCTTGAAGGACTGAACAGCAAAAAAGCTGAAAGAACTATTGCCTTAATGGCTATTTATGCCTTTTTTTCCTCTATTTAGTAATTTGTGTACGATACCCCGCTTTCTCAATGTTTGTATCTAATCTTTTCTTACAAGGCTCAAGAAGAGCAAGTTTTTGGAAAACACTGGGAATATGCAAAATACCAGATTCGAAACGCTGCAGTTATGAGAGGAAAGGAAATGGCTAAAATAAGAAGAAGTCAACAGGAAAACATTCTTAAGGAAATAATAGCCATTCATGAAAAAGACATTAGCCTATGTGTCAAACGAATGTTGAAAACCTCAGATCTGCAGCCGCAATTAGACAATATATGAGAACCTGGCGCAAGGTGCCTTTGTTCGCTCCAGGCGCAAATGGCTAGAACAAGGTGAAAAGTGGTGGTAAAGAAATAAAATGTTGTCAATTAGCTGATGACACAGCTATTTTCCTCAAAGATGAAATGCAGATAAAAAAGGTAATTGATTGTATCAAGGAATTTTCAAGTATATCTGGGTTGCACCTAAATATAAAAAATATCTCTTTCCACTAAAAGACAATTATTCTATTACTGAGCTTGAAGGTATTCCCGTATCAGATAAGGTCACCTATCTGGGTATAAACATCTGCAAAGATCAGACAGAAAGAGTTAACTGCAATTTTCATCCTCTCGTCCCTAAAATTAAAAACCGGTTTAATTTATGGTTAATGAGAGACCTTTCTATCAAATGACGCATATTACTTTCTAAAACAGAAGGCTTGTCTCGCTTAGTTTATCCTGCTAGAGTTCTTGATACCCCAAAATCCTTTGTCAAAGAAGTAGACTCATCCTTATATAACTTTATATGGAAAAATAAACCACACTATCTCAACAGACAAGTACTAAGTAGCCCTTATGATCGTGGTGGACTAAATGCACTAGATTTTCACTCCTCCAATATAATGTTCAAGATAAATTGGATTAAAGACTATATTAAAAACAAGAACAAGATATGGTACCTTATTCCAAACCTGATCTTCCAAAAAGTTGGTGGTTTAGAATTCCTTCTCCACTGTAATTTCCAGGTCAATAAGCTCCCCATTAAATCAGTGTTAATTTCGTCAACCATGACTATGACTAAAATATTTCGTCAAAGCCCTTTTTTGATTTTCGTCATTTAGACTAAGACTAAGACTAAATTGGGAAGGCAATGACTAAAATATGACTAAGACTAAAATTGATTTTCGTCATTGTGACTAAGACTAAGACTAAATTTAAAAAAGCTGACCCAGGCAAAAGGCACTCTTTTATGAAGATGATGAAGCGAAGGAAGACTTAAACTCATGCATGTAACTGGCGAGAATGAATTCCGATGAACAAGAATGACTCGCGCATTCGTTTAAGAGTAAACATGAACACCAACATGACTCAATGAATGCAATTGCTGTGAGCAAAGCAAACTCCGAACTATCACAGAGTAGCCGAAGACAACGACGTGTAGGCTACCGTTTTGAAATTCACCAATTTGACGACAAGGCTTCGTTAACCTCTAACAATAGCTCTACAAGAACGGGACAGTGCAGTTAGTTCGTGAGCAAGTTACTCAAAAAAACCTATTGATGTTACCACAATGGGAAAACCGAAGCAGCAACAGCTATGCTTTACCAAAAATAATGCAGGACATTGCCTCATTTTACTATACTGTAGTGCCCATTTTTTAAGCAAGTTAGCGATGTGCATTTAGATCTTGTCGCACTTCACTTCTGCTTTGATTCCCTTGCGTTAGCCGAGTAAGCTAGGCGGCTAATTAACTGAGGCCTGGCTTTCTAGGCTGACGTTGGGGCTCAGCAGTATTAGCCAGATAGATGTTGCTAACGTTCTCTGACAAGCCAAATAAAGTGGGCTCACCTGAAATTGACCACTACAACCATATAATATCGACCCAAGTATTACGTTTACGTTTTCAAGATGTGTAGAACCAGACCTACTGTCAATGAGAACTACACACCATTTCGACAACGCAAATATCGCTAGTAGTAAGCTTACAATAGCTTGGTAGCGCGGGAAATTCAAAAAAATAACGTATTTCTAGTCCTTGGGGAAAAAAAATGAACAAACTTCGATAACCACTTGGCTAAACTTTGCACATCAACCACTGTAGACGTGTCAGACTATATGCTTGTATATTTATGTTAACAAATTAACAAACTTCTCTTTATAACTTACCTCGAGGCGGCTGGTTGGTTTGTGTCACTGTGGTGGGGAGTCTGGCTGTGGAGCTAAAATCCGGACCGCGCTCGAGCCGAGACGGCTCTCTCGCCACTTTAGCTTCAGGTTGTGACGACGTGACGTAGGCGCGTCATACGTGATATGAGAGCTGAGATGATTCAATCAGAGACTCCTGTATATTGATCAATATATTATTATATATGGCCATATATGGTCCACCTAAAATGACTTTATAATGTCGAGTAAATGTCCAATGTCGTGCAAAATGTGCTTGCTGAACTAAAAACATCAAGAAATACAGACTGAATAGTGGAATACAGTTTTGTTTTGCCAGCCATATATTTTAAAATATATGGATCAATATATAGTAATATGTTGTTCAATAATATATTGCTATATATTTTCAAATATATGAGCGTGTTTGTGATATATTGCGATATATTTCCCAATGTATCGCAGTATAAATTCTAATATATTGCGGTATATTTTCCTTCCGTAAGGGTCCCCTTGCTTCGCACCTGCAGCGCTGTGGCTTGGCCGTGCTTCGCTGGGTACGGGGAGGAATTGTGCTTGCTGCTGACGCTTACCCTTTGCCTGCACAGAGCGTGCATGTCGTAACTGTCCGAGGGTGCGCGGTTCGGTGGCTCCACCTGCTTTTAACCCCTTCTGTGCTGTGCGTGATTTATTTTCATGTCATGTCTGCATGTTTATTGTTTTCATTTTCGTTTGCTTTGCTACTGCATGCTTATTTAGTTTGCTGTGCTTCCGCATGCTGCTTACTCTGCTAGGTTTGCTGCTTTGCATGACTCTTTAACTGCTTGTGTGCCAGTGTAGCTATACCCTGCTATTCAGGGCTGTATAGGTGTGCAGTGCTTCATTTGTTTATTTATGCTTCTTTTCAGTTTACTTATTTGTGTGTTTCTGTGCTTTTGATTAATTTACTACTTTTGCATTTTATGTGTTTGTTTGGGGTTAATGTGGGATTGGGGAAAATTATGACTGCCAGCCTCTCCAGCAGTTTGGAGTGTGTCAAGGGCGTGTGACTGCGATGTGAGAGTGATGGTAACGTGTATTGTTTTATAGTGTGGTGGAACATTATATATAGGGCCTAGTGTATCGACAGCCTGGTGGTAGAAGGAAGTTCCTGCGTGTGCACACGATGTAAGATAAGTAGTACTGCAGATCCATATAGGTTAGTGATCTCAGTGGTGCCCCAGGCTGTTCGTCTCTCGCTCTCTCTCTCCCGCTCTCTCTCTCTCTCTCTCTCTCTCTCTCTCTCTCCCTCTCATGTTCCACCCACTATTGTGCCTTGTGCTCATAAAGAGCTTGCCATTTTGCACATTTTATTTTTGATTCATGTTTGTACAGCAATAAAAGAGAAATATATTTGGGATCCCGTCTCTGTCCAGTGTATTACGAACTTGTGCAAACTTGAGGTTTAGATTGTTCCTAGTGGTAGACTTGCTCTGCCCCTAGGTGGCGTAGTCGCTACAAACTTAGTTCCTCCCCCATGCTACACGACCTATCCTCGACAAATGAGCCACTTCTTTGTTCCAAACTACCGCGGTGGCTGCCAGTGCGATCAAAAATGCATGTGACATAAAGATTTAATGTTTCATTTTCATTGTCGTCGAGTCTGTGAAGCTAAAAAACAACCGACATGTCTAGGTTACTCTTTGTATTGAAGGCAGTTTGAGCGTGAAATGACATTGCGCAGACTGCGCTTCAAAACAGGGCATAAATCAAAATTAACTGCATCATGGCTTCAACAAGCTCACTCCGTGACACTAAAAGTAAGTAGGCCTATACCAGGGCGGTAAAGCGTCGCGGAACGGCCGCGTTTTTTACCGGCGTCGGTGTCGCTGGCTGACGCTGTCAGTGTGAAAGGCAGAGAAAAACACGCCGGTCAAAACTAAGCAGAAAGACCGCGTTCGTCCCGGGACCGTTCCGTTCCGCCTTGGTATGTTTTGGCCCTCACACTGACAGCGTCGGCGTGCGCGGCCAGTCCTGTTCAAAACCCTCACCACAGCCAAAGCAAGCATGCTACTTTGCCATTCATTTGAATGAGACATCGCCGGTCGCCGGCGTGAAAAATACGCTCGAGTTCTATTTTCCAAATACAGCGCGGCGCAGAGCCGGCTCCCGCGCCGCTGACGCTTGACTACCGCCGGTTGGTGTGTAAGGACAGATATGTTTCAATGTATTTTCACCAACGCCGGTAAAAAACGCAGCCACTTTACCGACCTGGTGTGAAAGACCCCTAAGGGCCAAAACATACCAAGGCGGAACGGAACGGTCGCAGGACGGACGCGGTCTTTCTGCTTAGTTTTGGCCGGCGTGCTTTTCTCTGCCTTGCACACTGACAGCGTCGGCGTGCGCGGCCAGTCCTATTCAAAACCCTAGCCACAGCCAAAGCTAGCATGCTACTTTGCCATTCATTTGAATGAGACACCGCCGGTCGCCGGCGTGAAAAATACGCTCGAGTTCTATTTTCCAAATGCAGCGCGGCGTGGAGCCGGCTCCCGCGCCGCTGACGCCCGACTACCGCCGGTTGGTGTGTAAGGACAGATAGGTTTCAATGTATTTTCACCGACGCCGGTAAAAAACGTGGCCGTTCCGCGACGCTTTACCGCCTTGGTGTGTCAGACCCCTAAGGGGTGTAATGGGATTCACCCAAAGATTGAAAAGAAAGTTGGGCTTCCTGCTGCCTTTCATTCTACTAATAAATGTTTTGGCAATAAAAAAAGCAAAGAAATAAAACTTCTCAGAAACTATTTTCTATCATTTTGAGCAAAATCAATACTTTTGGCTGGTAGTAGGCCTACTAGTCAGTAGGCCTATGTTTGAAATGACTTGAAATCAACAGTTCAGATGTCTGCATGTGTTTTAAAAGGGAAATAAGGACAATTCATTTGCTGACATATTTGACTTTCTAAATCAAACTGACTTATGTTTAGGCGCTTTTAAATAAAATGTATTCGGTTATTAAAGATCAGAGGGTTGCAAATTTGAATCCTATTTTGAACCAGACTGCATTTTAGATTTCATATACAGTGTTCCTTAGCTGCAGCACCGCCTATTAGAATTGGCAGCCTAGAAGTTTAAGTACATAAAGGGAAATATCTCCCGACAACAATAATAAGCTCAACGATGATTTAATAGATAGCTTGTGGTTGATACAAAATATAAACATGTTCAACACATTAAATTGCCTAGGGACACCGGCAATACCATTACCAAGATCTCTAAATAATAAAAGGTCATCTCCAAAGACAGTCACCTAGGTAAACTAATTTCAATATCCCGTTATGTTATTCCGAAATCTGCCAGACATGGAACTGTGAAGAAACTCCTTGAATGGAGGAGTAGGGAAAGGGAAGAATTTATCATAGAAGTCTGTAGAAGTTGGTGCAAATAATGAAAAAAAAATCACCAGGTCTGAACTGTTTTGGGTAGTTGTTTCAACAAGCACCACATGCTAAACACTACACAAAGTAGTATTTGAAACCAAGGCACATCCCATTGCTTAACAAATGTCATAAAAGGGAACACCTGGTGTTTCTATAAGAGATCATGGTCAAACAGCTCTTTTAAGAATGTTTTAATGTCAGATGAAGCAATGGTAGAACTTGTCTAACCCCTGTAAGTCCTTGGCAGTACACAAAATCTTAAGAGGTTAAGGAAAATAACACATTACCAAAATTCAAGCCTGATATTTCTTGATGCATCTGGTCTTGGACGCCTTAACTGTGTCATGTATCGTGACAGACATGACGGGTACATCATTTACAGGAAAATGTTTAACCCTGTGCAAGAACACTTGGTTTGAGGTGAAGATCATGTGCACTAAAACCAGACAAAAACCCAACGCAAACATCCAAAAGCACAGTGGAATGGTTGTAAAAAAAACATCAACAACAACAAAAGCCCACTGTTCTAAAATGGGACATTGGATAGTGGACTAAGGAAGTGGACCTTGAAACGTGCAACTTGAAGTGCAATTCTCCTTTTCCCCTTCATATCCTGTGGGCGTCTGCACTGTGATCTACAGTCCGGCATTAAGATAGAAAAAAAAACACTTAAAACACACAGTGACCTTCATTTGAAACCAATCTCAACCAAATACAGGCATACAAAAGACAAATCACTGCAGACAGCTTGCACAAAAGCTCAACAGGACTACCTCACTTGCTGTTTATTCATCCATCAATGTATGTTTTTGTACACAATTGCCCCACTGCTAATATGAAAATGCGTGTGAGACAACGTGAGTAAATAATGAAGGACTGAGGATGGTTTAAGAACTGAAAAATAAATGAAAATATTTCAATCACACTGAATCAACACAAAATACACATGTTCACTGAATGAGAATTTAATAACAATTGAACATGTTTATTTGACTGAATTGCTTAAGTTTCTGCCAAAGCTCAACATTTGCGTGTAACCAATGTCCACTTATATTCAGCATAGTATTCAAATGCCTTTTTAAAAATATCTGGATATGGCGTGACCATTTCATCACATACGGTAGCCTAGTCTACTTGGGTAAATAACCCATCAATGATATACATTTTAAAATCCAGCCCCTAGATTTTCTCATAGCAGATAAAATTGAGTTCCTCCAGACAGTCCCTGTTGGTCATAGTGTTTGTCTCCCAACTGAGAGCTCCACAGTGTAAAGGTCGCAAGGGACACTGTGGCAACTCTGTCCCCGCATACTCTCCTCCTTCCATGGGGTTCATGCCAACCCACAGCCAGTCATCCGCCAGAAATCTCAAACTGGTCCAAACGTTGGGAGTCTGAGTGGTGCTGCTCAGATTGCTGGCCTGCCAGAGGTCTGATTTTAATGGTAGACTAGCCAGGTCGGTGTGGTGAGAGCGGCAGTGCATCAGAGCCTCCTCCCAAGTCTTGCTTTCTCTCACCAGGATCAGTTTGTGTGTCCAGTAGAAGCAGATTATGAAGCGGTGATCGTGACAGGCTCTATCAATCCACTCTCCAAGATGAATGCTTGCACAATTTTCTTGTCTTCCGCCAGTAGGCTCTCCACGTTTCCATCTCTGAAAGCTGGTTAGGTTTTCTCCATCAATCCACTTCCAGGTTTCCTCAACCAGATGTAGACCAATCCAGAGATCGTCCGAGCGGACTTCTTCAGGCAACAGTTCATATTCCTCTTCATTTTTGTAGGTGGACAGTTCCACATGATGCTCTCTGCAATAGTTTTGAGCATCTGACCAACTCATACCTTGACGAATAACAACGTCTTTCCTGATGTACGTCTGAGCCATTGTTTGCCCCCACAGGAGGACAATAAGGATCTCCAGCAGCATGTCTGTTCTGGGTTCAGACATCTGTGAAGCAGCAGGTCCAGTATTTCTCCTCTACATAAACCAGACCTGTTTTCTGTAAGCATTGAAGTGGGTGGTGATCACAACAGATTATGTGAAAGACAATTATGGAAATGGAAGAATGGAAAACTAATGCGAAGGAAATCCTATTCTGTATACAAAGCAGTCGTCAAACAAAAACAAAACAGAATGCAAGCCTCAAGGACAAGCAGGTCAGCCTACTGCAGGGTTTACCCATAAGGAAAAGGTATATTTAAATTTTAAGGAATATTCCGTTCCTATGGCACATACTAGGCCTATATGAGTGGTCCATTTATCATTTTTTCTATGTAAGAAAGGCACACATATACATTCATAAATTACATGGAATGTGTGTAAGAGCTTACTTTTACTGTATGTGGAACATAGTTATTATGCAGGCCAAGACCAAGACTTGTATAGCCACACAGAAGTAGAATATATGGGGATTGACTTTCTAAATCAATCTATGTGTCTTGGGCGCTTTTAAATAAAATGTATTATTAGGGGCCAAGCAGCGAAGCTGGCGAAGGCCCCTACTGTTTTAGCTGGTATTCTTATTATTATGTCACCTCTTTCCTCTCCTTAGCAAGTCTATGGCAGCCCATAGAACCGTACGTAGGAAAATGCTGTAAATCGGCACACACATTCGGGCCCGGCTCAGCATTACCCACAGCAATTTATAGGTCCCCAGCCCCAACGCTCTAGCGCCACCAACAGGTCAAAGTTGCAGGTACATTTCTGCTTGTAACTTTTGAACCGCTGGGCCAATTTTCATAAACTTGGTATCCCTGGAATCCTTGGGCCAAGACGAATCCAACGCACCCTATGACGTCATTTTCCGCCAGGATAGTTTTCCCGCCATTTTGAATTTTGTAAAATTCAATAAAAATGCTATTTTTCCCGTAATTTTTGATCAATTCGCCCGAAACTTGGTATATAGTATCTCTGGACGGAGCTACACATGGGGTCTCAAGGAATATTAGATATCTTTTATTGTTTTGCCGTGACAGCCAATCAAAATTGTCGTAAAAGTGGTGAAACAGGAAGTGAAGTCATATCTCAGCAACCGTTTGTTGAATTAGGTTGGGATTTTGTACACACATAGTAGTCCATCCCATGACCTACCACAAAAAAAAATCAGAACCCCAGCTCAAACTCTGTAGCGCCACCAGCAGGTCAACATTTTAGCTACATTTTTGCCTGTAGCTTTTAAACCATATGCACGATGTAAAATATATTATTATCACTAGAATCCTTGGGTCAAGCCGAATTCAACGCACTATATGAAGTTATGTCAACGCAGAAGGGAAATTCCGCCATTTTGAATTTTATAAAATTCACTGTAAGTCTATGGTAGCCCATAGAACCATACATAGAAAAATGCTGTAAATTGGCACACATATTTGAGGCAGCATCAACATTACCCACAGCGAGTTATAGGTCCCCAGCCCCAATAGTCTAGCGCCACCAGCAGGTGAAAGTTGCAGGTACATTTCTGCTTGTAACTTTTGAACCGCTGGGCCAATTTTCATAAACCTGGTATCCCTGGAATCCTTGGGCCAAGACGAATCCAACGCACCCTATGACGTCATTTTCTGCCTGGATAGTTTTCCCGCCATTTTGAATTTTTAAAAATTCAATAAAAATGTTATTTTCCCCGCAATTTTTGACCATTTCGCCCGAAATTCGGTATATTGTATCTCTGTACTGAGGTTTGTATGGGGTCTCAAGGAATATTAGATATCTTTTATCGTTTAGCCGTGACAGCCAATCAAAATTGTTGTAAAAGTGGCAAAACAGGAAGTGAGGTCATATCTCAGCAACCCTTTGTCGGTTTCGGCTAGGATTTTTTACACATATAGATGTCCATCCTATGACCTACTGAAAAAAAATTCAGACCCCCAGCTCGAACTCTGTAGCACCACCAACAGGTCAAACTTTTAGCTACATGTTTGCCTGTAGCTTTTAAACCATGTGCACAATATAAAATATATTATTATCACTAGAATCCTTGGGTCAAGCCGAATCCAACGCACTATGTAACGTTATGTAAACGCAGAAGGGAAATTCCGCCATTTTGAATTTTGTAAAATTCAATAAAATGCTACTTGTCACACATTTTTTGTCAGAATGACCAGCAAAAAGGTACACATCATCTTCAGACTGATAGGCATTAGGGTATCCAAAGAATTTTTGATACCTCTTATCGTTTGGAGGTGACAGCCAATCAAAATTGTCGTAAAAGTGGCAAAACAGGAAGTGAGGTCATATCTCAGCAACCGTTTGTCGAATTAGGCTAGGAATTTGTACACACATAGTAGTCCATCCCATGACCTACCACGAAAAAAATCAGATCCCCAGCTCAAACTCTGTAGCGCCACCAGCAGGTCAAAATTTTAGCTACATTTTTGCCTGTAGCTTTTGAACCGTACTCCCAATTTTCAAAATATTGGTACACAGGTCATCTTCACACTATGTTGCACCCAGGTATGGATTTTCGTAACGATTGAAAAAACTATCAGTTTACAGCAGCCATTCAAAATTGTGGAAAGAATGGAAGGATTTTTTCTCATCTCTCTGTCCCCTCTGGCGCCGGCTGCGCACTTTCACTGACACCATTCTCGGCAGGGGGCCTGGACACACAAGAGACGAGAGCTTATGTGCGTAGTTCTGCTATTGCTTTAAAGTGTCAACCAAAGCCCCACTGCCCCAGCCCCTGCAGTCTCTGCAGTCTCTGTTCAAACTAAACTTGGTTCACATGATCACCTTCCCCTCCAAAGATTGCACACCAACATTGGTGAGATTTGGCCTAAAGGAGGCGTTGCAGATCATATTGTTGCCTTTGCGACTTGGGCAAGTTTACTGCGTGGCCCCCCATTGCTGCTTGCAGCTATATTTATTATTATTATTATTATTGTTAAAGATCAGAAGGTTGCCAGTTTGAATCCCACTTTGAACCAGACTGCATTTTAGATTCTATTTTATACAGTGTTCCTTACCTGCAGTGCCGCCTGTTAGAATTGGTAGCCTTGAAGTTTAAGTACATAAAGGGAAATATCTCCCGACAACAAATAATAAGGTCGACCATGATTTTACTATAGATTATAGTTTGTATAGTATAGTATAGTAGCTTGTGGTTGATACATAGTAGCTTGTGGTTGATACAAAATATTAACATGTTCAACACATTAAATTGCTTTTGGCCATAGGACATTAATTAGCCAATGACTAATTTGTGTGTGTGTTACATCTTGTTCCTCTTTCGTAAAGGTGAAGACAGAGGAGCTGCCTGGGGACACCGGCAATGCCATTATTTGCAAAAACAAGATATCTAAATAATAAAAGGTAATCTCAAAAGACAGTCACCTAAGGTAGGTAAACTAATTGGATGGAGGAGTAAGGGAATAATTTATCATAGAAGTCTGCAGAAGTTGGTGCAAATAGTGAAAAAGACCACCAGGTCTAACATCTACAGACCTGAACGTCAACTTTGAACTGTTTTGTGTAGATGTTTCAACAAGCACCCCAAGCTAAACACTACACAAAGTAGTACTTGAAACCAAGGCACATCCCATTGCTTAACAAATGTCATAAAAGGGAACACCTGGTGCTTCTATAAGAGATCACGGGCAAAGCACAGCTCTTTTAAGAATGTTTTGAGGTCAGATGAAGCAATAGTAGAGCTTTTCGTTAATGCACACAAACGACATGTTTGCATACTCTGCAAAATTCTTTAAGGAAAATAGAATCAAGCTTGATGTTCGATCTGTAATACTATTATTATGTCACTGCTTTGCTGCTTCTAGTTTTGGAGGCCTTAACTGTGTCACATGTATCGTGACAGACATCATGGGTATCATCATTTACAGGAAAATCTTCAACCCTGTGCAAGAACCAGACAAAGCCAGACAAAACCCCAAAGCAAACATCCAGCACAGTGGAAAGGTTGTAAAATAAATGTTAAAAAACACACTGTTCTAAAATGAGACATTGGACAGTGGAGTAAGGAAGTGGACCGGCTACAGCCAATTATGCTTAGGGCCTCCAAAACCTTAGCAGTGGCCCTGCCCGTAAGGCCTGTAGATTAGAGCAGAGAGGTTCTTAACCTGGGATGTGGGCACCCCCTGGGGGTGCACCAGAGACTCCAGGGGTGCGTGGAATTTTTGGTCCCCATGTAAAGCTATTGGTTAACGTTTCAAGCATCATTGTAATTATTCACTTACATCATTTTTGTGTGCATATACAGTATATGTATAGAGGTTTGGTTTGGGGGTGCGAGGCTAGTCTTGGGCACAAGTAAGGGAGTGCTTTAAGAAGAAAACAGGTTAGGAAACACTGGATTAGAGCATGCCCCCTTGAGTGATAGGTTTAAAAAACGTTGTGTACCCAGCGTACTGTGATTACAACAACGAACACTTTGCCATTGTCGACACAAACTATACTCTATGATCGCTTGATCTTGGCCTTGACCTTGATGGGCTGGCAATCTACTTTGTTTGAAGTGCTTTGACTACACAATGGGATTTCTTTTGCATGTGTTTTACATTATTCAATTTCTGTTGTTGTCTTTAGTATGTGATGTCAACAGCAGTGTGTGTGTGTGTGTGTGTGTGTGTGTGTCTCTCTCTCTGTGTGTGTGTGTGTGTGTGTGTGTGTGTGTGTGTGTGTGTGTGTGTGTGTGTGTGTGTGTGTGTGTGTGTGTGTGTGTGTGTGTGTGTGTGTCATGGAGGAAGTATAAGACCTGGAGAGAGTGAATAAGTCCCGGACCCAGTCGTTTCAATGGGAAATTCAGCCAAAATTTAACAAATTTTTCAGCTTCCAAAATGGAGTTTCATGGAGCTCATTTCCGGGATCAGTTTAACTCAGCCAATTACGTGCCATGTTACTGACTGAGGCAAGGTTAACCAGAAAGCTATATGGAAGACAGGCATTGGATGCGCAGAGGTATAAGGTGCCCAACCACAGACCTATATAGGTCTGTGTGCCCAACCCTAAACTCGTGCATGTGCTGAGAGCAATGGTGCATGTGCACTCCCCAATCATCATGAGCGAAGTGGTCCCGGATATGATGTTAATTTGTGAAAATAGCGATGAGGAAGTGCCTTGCTAATCGGCAAAGCTAACCAGCCAAATCCTGACTCCCTGGTGTGTGTCCCGCCATATATCGAATATAATGAAGACTCAAGTCTGGGTCCCTTCTGTCTGGAACAACTGACCCGTCGGCGGACCTGGTCACTACCACAACTCCACAGCTTCGCCACCACACACTTAAAACTTAAAAGATGCAGTATGTTGGATGGTGACCAGAGTATCCCATTGCATTGGCATCACAACTATGTTTCTCATTGCAACTGTGCTGCCTATTCCCAAATTTGATCTTTTCATGGATATTTACTTGGTAATAAACTAATATTTACTAATATGACCAAAGTATAAGTTTCAGCTAAAAATTGTATCTATTATTAGAAGTTCAAGATGGCGGACATGGAGATGGTTCACCTCATAATGAATACTTATAATTTGTTGGTGGTGGTTCGTCCATGAGAAGGTAACATTTGTAAATGAGCAGCATGAATTCCAGAAATAAAATAGCAAAAATATCATATACTGTACCTTCAAATCATTATGAGGCGTTTATTAAAATTCATGTAAACTTCAAAGTGTAAAAGAACTTTACGGACTTCACTTTATTGTTGTAGCCCCTTACCAGGCACCGCCCCGCCACTGCCGTTGTAATAGTCACTGAAAAAAAAACGTACAGTTGACCACAGTACTACACCGCAGTGCACAGGGCCTTTAGTAATACATTACGACTTGATCATTGCCATTCCGGTAACAGCTTATTTATTACAGGGGTAGTGTCTAAAGGGGTGAAGTCTAGACTAGTGTTTCTCAACAGGGGTGCTACAGCCCCCCAGGGGGCGTTGGAGAGCCCCAGGGGGGCGTTGAGAAGGTTGCACCTGAGTGGGGCCGGGGCTAAAATCCCATTTGGGAGCAGTAGTCTATTTCATTTTTCAATACTAAGGGGGCGTTTGCAAGCTTTTGATGAGGCCAAGGGGGCGTTGGAAGGCTTATCATGAGGTCAAGGGGGCGTTTGTTCAAAAAAGGTTGAGAACCACTGGTCTAGACCTTCAACAGTCAGTGAAAGTGATTGCCGCTATTTCAAATGAATGCACAAAATACCAGTAGAATTGTGTGTGATTCATGTTAGACCACAATGGAAGACAGTTTGAGAAACGGTGGTGAAACAATAAAATGTCTGTAAATGCAACCTGATTATATAACACTTTGAAAAGAACATGAAACATACACACACACACACACACACACACACACACACACACACACACACACACGCACACGCACACGCACACGCACACGCACACGCACACACTTTATCCCTAGGGGTGGGACAATAGACCCGCAGTGTCCGAGGACATTTGCATGCATTTTACTTGGTAAGCAATGTGTTTTCGAATCCGAGTTTGCCTACGATAACGCTGGCATTGTTTATATAGCAGAGAAAGCATGAGCCTGCACAACCTAGGGCAGAAATGCCGCTTAAGCAGCTCACTGTCCTCTTGTTGGGACAAGCCATTGCATATCAGACGTACATCAGAAAAGACATTGTGGTTAAAGAGTACAAGAAGTGGTCAGACGCTCGTGACTATTGTAGGCAGAATTATGTGGACTTATCGACCTACAAAAACGACCAGGAATACGAACTGTTTCCTGAGCGAACACATTGGTGGTATCTGTGGTTTGGCCTGCATCTGGTCGAGGGAACCTGGAAGTGGATTGATGGGGAAGGGATTGAGAGCTTCCAGAGATGGAGAGACCGCGAGCCAGATGGCAATGGAAATGAAAAATGTGCAAAAATATTGGACACTGGAAAGTGGGTTGATGTACACTGTGACCTACCACTGAAATTCATCTGCTTCTACTGGACACACAAGCTGATCCTGGTGAGAGAAAGCAAGACTTGGGAGGAGGCTCTGATGCACTGCCGCTCTCACCACACCGACCTGGCTAGTCTACCACTAAAATCAGACCTCTGGCAGGCCAGCAATCTGAGCAGCAGCACCCAGACTCCCAACGTTTGGACCAGTTTGAGATTTCTGGCCGATGACTGGCTGTGGGTTGGCATGAACCCCATGGAAGGAGGAGAGTATGCGGGGACTGAGGTGCCACAGTGTCCCTTGCGACCTTTACACTGTGGTGCTCTCAGTTGGGACACAAACACCTTGACCAACAGGGACTGTCTGGAAGAACTCAACTTTATCTGCTATGAGAAAATCTAGGGGCACCAAGATTCAAGGGAGCAGACATGAGAATTAGGGGCAAGTGGGAGATGATGTGTTACTAACTAAAGTGCGTGATGATAACGTCATATGTAAAATACTTTAAACTGTGTAGTAAGTTGTTGGCTTAATTACATCACATTATATTGCATTTGGCAGACGCTTTTTAACCAAAGCGACTTACAACCAAGAAAAGTTGTCTGACCATAGCCCACAATGGACTTGTTGTCACAAGAGGGAAACCCCTCAAACCCTCCGCTTGATGGGCTTGATATCATTTATCTGCTCATTCCTTCATATTTGCATCACTGAAACATAACTGACTAGACTAAGGTGACCAGTTTAACAGCAGGTGAGGTGATGGTGAAATTAAGAGGAGTATATCAGTGGGCTTCTGTGCTATGTATCTGCATTGGCCACTTGATGCTAAGAGGCTATGCTGCTGTAGTACATCAATGTGTGATAGGTTGCATATTAGTCTACATTCTTTCTCCAAAAGTGCATCAGCTAGGTCATATGGTTGGAAGTGCAGTCAAAGCTTACTGTAGGCTATGTGCCTGTACACCTATATTTTAACTGTCAAAGAATGGCGTACATGACAAAGGCTACATTAAAAAATGGCTCTGCAGTTTTGTAGGCTGATGTTATTGAGTATAATTCTATTCATAAGCTCTTTTGAAAGTTTAAAAAATGTGCAGACAGGGGTGGGGTCTCTAGGATTTTACCATGCAGAAACCAGAGCATAATGTGTGTACATACTGTATGTTGTCTGTTTAACACATTAAAAATAAACTGATGAAAAAATAAAAGTTTCTTTTATAATCATCATTTTAGTGGTTGTTGCTGCAGTTGTCCCTTTATGTATCTCTGACTTGCAAACCAAAGCACGTGTAGTTCAAGAAACTCCATGTATGCAAAGATTCTGACATTTCTATACCTTGAATATAGGGTTTTATTTACACTTTGAAAATAAAAATATGATGGACACACACTTGTCTTTAACGGCAGCAGTTGTCCTGCAAATGCAGTAGGCCTACCAGTTTGTTTCAACGTTTGCATGTAATTTGGGATGATGGCCACAGCTGGTTTAGGCCTCGAAATTCTATGTGATGACCCTAATCTACCACTGGGGGGCAATGTTTTTTTATGCCTGAAACGTTGATTCGCATTTGGCAATGAAATCATTAAATTCATTGATGTGGTAACCGTGATGGGTGGTTACACTGTTGCAAAAAATGGTAGCTGTTCGAACAATATGATTTCTTCCCACGTCACAATGCAGAACGTTCATTGTTTCTAAAATATGACACACGCAGTTACGTAATGACGTCTCAGGATTCTGTTGTGATCGGATACTGAACGTTTACCTCGGAGTAATGGCGGCGTACCGGGGATCTTCGTCGAAATGGTTCTTTACCCGGGAACAACTCGAAAACACGCCGTCTCGACGATGTGGAGTAGAGCCAGACAGAGAGCTGTCTTATCGACAGCAATCTGCAAATCTAATTCAAGACATGGGCCAGAGACTCAACGTGTATCCTTTTCATTTCGTTCTCAATGTCTCGTAAGTCTTCGATGGCTGGGCAACTGAGGCCTAGGCCAGTTTGAAGCGGTCTGGTTTTAAGTGGGTACAGAATTTGCGTTGCTGTGGAAGATTTCCACACAATTCATCCCACCGCTTAAAATATTTTTCCGAGTGAATATGCAGGTGAATAAAACGGCTCAATTCATTCAGGCAGAGTAGCTTCGCGCCGACACATACGACTAGCTGTCTAGCTAGCCACTAGCTCGCTAATTCCATGTAGTTTGTACCTTATAATACACTTTATTAAAGTGCTACTGTAATGCGGGGGAAATACAAATGCATTTAATCTGGATAGCCATAGATTTTGGCTGTAGTATCGTTGTATTGTGAATTGCCCAGTGCACCAGCCATGCACTTCTCGAATCGTGTCTGCTAGTTTTGCGTCATTGCTTTGCTAGCCATCGTTGACATTTGTTGACATGGTGTCACTGGTGTGCATAGATGCCTTGCGCAGCCTTGTTATCAACTGCATTTAGCAATCAACTCAATCAATCGATTTAAACTATTAACATAACTTAATAAAACACTGGGCACAATGTTACCCGAAATGCGGTTTATTACCAAGTTTCTGCATCATGGCTGTGCAAACTACCGACACGTACTAATTACTACAAAGGCAAGCTCACTTGATAACAGACTGCCTCGGCCTTAAGTGATTTCTAGAGCTACACAATTGCCCAGATGCCAGTGCCTATTCCGTAACCGTACAAGTAACATTACATAAGTTTTTGTCAGTCTTGCTCCAACATATCAATGCCTGTCTCTCTTTTCCATTGACAATTTTGACCACTAGATAGCGTTGTGCTCAGTGCTCTGTACTCTGATGTTGAATAGAAAGACTGGCCTTGACCCCTGCATGTCACTGTTCTTGTCTCTGTTCTTTGGGTACAGTCAGTATGTTTGTCCTTCATGTGGTGAAACTGAAAGTGTGAAAAAAAGCAGGAATGGCAGAATTCGGCGCTATTTTTCCTTGACCATACATTTTCAGCTCTCAACTGACAATAAATACTGCAATTGTTTACATGCATAGGTTTTATATGTTAAACTCTTTCACGAAATTCCATAGAAATGTAAGTATGACTTTCTCAGATGTCTGTTGTTTTCAGCTGTTGTTTTTGTAACCTGGGATGAGTTGGGAGTAGAAAATACTTTACAGTACTCTCACTATTAAGTTCCTTTACATTTTATTGGCTCAAGTGTAGGAAACTGGTGATTTGTGTTTGTGATTGTTTGTTCTCCTGTCTCCATCTCTTTATTTTGTCCAACAGATTATTTCCTCCACCACCTTATTCTTGGCTGCCAAAGTAGAGGAGCAGCCGAGAAAGCTTGAGCATGTCATTAAAGTGGCCCATGCCTGCTTATACCCTCAGGAGCCTCCTCTGGACACAAAGAGTAATGTAAGTGCACCTACCTGCTTGCCACACACAAACACACACACACACACACCACTGCCATTCCCAGGTCATTCACGCCACCCCCCCCTAACTGTGGTCAGAAGCTCTTGCCTGTGGGCTTCTGTTTGGCATTATGACCGATTTCGTATGCCATGTTCACACCAAAACTGGCCAGTAGTCTTTTTTTTTTCCCCTCTTCTTTTCGCTTGACGAGTCAGTCAGCTTACAGGCAGAAACTGCTACAGGCCGCTGCCTAGACCTGGTCACAGTAATGCACTATAATGCATTATCACACGCTTAACCTCAACCCACTAAACCAAACTACAGACCAGCACTGCCAACTAACTAGGCTACTGTCTATAATGAGACAAAACACCTAAAACAAAAGGGTTGCATTCTGGATATGGGGGTAAGAGAGAGAGAGAGAGACTCATTACAAGCCTCATGTAATGACTGTCTATTGAACTCCAGGCATACCTCCAGCAAGCTCAAGAGCTGGTGATTCTTGAGACCATAGTGCTGCAGACTTTAGGTAAGTAAACAAAAGGTGAAGCCCTGAGAAGAGAGAGGTGGTCTCACGTGAGTGCATTACAACAGTGTACATGTGTCAATGTGTTGGGGTTGTCAGTCACACACACACTTGGGTGTTGGGAGGTTGAATCCCTCCCTGAATTTGAATATCCCCATCCCATCCCCACCTTGCCCCCCTACTTGGGTGTCTCCTCCTGTGTTGCCCTGTTGACCAAGGTCAAGTATCTTAATGGGCCAGAGAGGAAGGTCACATACACCTGTAATTTTAATTTGGGGAGGGCTGTTACAGCACACACGCACACACAAAGATCTACCGTAGTATGACCTTAGCTGCTCATGTTATTTTCCCCAAGTTCACCTGATGAACACTTATTCAACCCCAGTCATCACTAATTGTGTCACAAGTCTATCATTTGAGACTCCCTT
The DNA here is from genome assembly GCF_034702125.1 of Engraulis encrasicolus. Taxonomy (NCBI): domain Eukaryota; kingdom Metazoa; phylum Chordata; class Actinopteri; order Clupeiformes; family Engraulidae; genus Engraulis; species Engraulis encrasicolus. The sequence goes on from NC_085869.1 coordinate 47,317,930, forward strand.
TGTGGTTTTGCAGTACCATCTGTTGTCTTACTGCCCTGTTATGCACATATTGGCTTTGCTGTATAGCCTGTGTTCAATCAATCACAGCATACATGGAAGAGCTTAAACTTTAAATGATGCTTTTGCAATATGACTGTCTTGTACTTTGCCTTTTTTTGCTGTGTGGTCTAACAATGGCACGTGGTGTTTTTCCAGGTTTTGAAATAACAATTGAACATCCACACACTGATGTTGTGAAATGTTCCCAACTAGTGCGAGGTAAAGGTTCTCTCCCTCCATCTGTCAGTATTTTATTTGCAAGAGTTGACACTTCAGATAGGATAAAATAACTTGATTTCAAATGTGTGAGTGATTTGATGGAATGTAATGTTAGTCTGACAATCACTTGCTTTTTCTAAGTGATGGCGATAAGTAATGTATACATCACATAATGAACAAAAGCGTAAGCCTAGAAACAGCATTTTTAATGAAAGCCTCTGCAAAACTCATTCTGTGTGAAATCAGGCAGGGGACTGGTGTACCGTCTACCTAATTCACCTGTTTCTTTCTTTACTACTATTAGTGCCAGATTCGTACATGTCTTGGCTGGGGTTCTATCATGTCACTGAAATGAATGACATGCCAATTTCATTACATTCTCGGGCCTCACATTTTCTGATTTTACACAGAATGGCCCTAATACAACAGATGCAAATGTAGATGCCTAATATTTTAGATGTGAATTCTCCTAAAAGATGTGTTTATTGCCTTGTTGCAAGTGCTTTCCAATCATGTCATATTTTCTGATTTTACCTGTCGGTCTCATCTATTTCTCTTCTTTCGTTTTCCTCAGAAGCTAACCCTCCTGCCCCTCTGTCTCTCTCCCTCTCCTCTCCCCCTGTCACAGCAAGCAAGGATCTGGCACAGACATCCTATTTCATGGCTACCAACAGGTTGTTATCCTGACCCTCATTTGTTGCACTGTGACTGCACACTATAGCTTCCGTTACTGCAGGGTACCCTTGTAGTGTCCAACACCCTCCTTGCGCCGGTGGTCTCTGGAACGCCTACCCTTCCGATGCTGCCAACCCCCCCTCACGAATGGCGGCCGGGGTCAGGGGCAAGGGCGAAAGCGAGGCGGTGGGGGGCGTAGGCGGGCAGAGAGAGGGCGTGACGGCGGTCCGAGCCCCGGCTGCAGTGCGGTGTATTGTACGGGGGACTAATGTTGGCACCAAGGGGGCTGTATGCACATTGCGAAGTGTAGTGGTGCGCTTGAGAACCTACACGTTTGCTCGGTTACAGAGGTGCATTTGTCTTTTTTTGTAAAAAAAGACACTGTGGTAGCCTGAGTAGCAGAAAAACATAACAGATGTAAACATTGCATAGAAGGCCATCTGGTAAGTACCATGACCCTTACTTTTTTCGTTACATTTTTGTAATTTTTCACTGAAAAGATTTTTTGAAAAAAAAAGAAAAGAAATACTATTCATTGTCCTTGTCAGCAAAACACATATTTAGTCATACATATAGTTAGAATTAGCAATAGATTTTTTTTTAAACGTGTTGAGCATTTATTCATCTAGAATTATCTGTTCGTGTTTACTTTTTATTTATTTTTTTATTGGCTCCTGACCCATCAAGGACTAATATTTTTAGAGTTGTGAGCTAAGACTATGCCGATAAAATAAAACATTTAAAATTATCATTTAAGTTTTTCTTTAGTGGAGGTGAAAGACACTACCCTCCCTCTATTTTTTGCCTTACCATTTAGGTTAGTTTTGGACATCTTGATGAAAGTCCTTAATGGGTTAGATATAATGTTGCTGTTTGTTTAATTGCCCATCCAGATTGATAAACGTGTGTGTATTGAAGTCCCAAAAACTCTGTAGTCTGCATTTTTAAAAGAGAAACCTCACAATGCCTGGACGTGTTCATTTAAACCCGGTGGCTGCTCTTCACAGTTTTGGTAGGGTCTTTTACTCTTCCGGGAGATCTCAGCATCGAAAAGGCTGTCCTTAGAACAGACATGCCCTTTTTCCTGCTGATTTCGTTCCACCTGAAGTTCATGCGTCATGATAAACTGTTTTTGAGCCGCCTGCCTATGACTTGATCAGGTGTGACAAATAAGTGATGGAGGGCACATATACTGCACATGCTATAAAATGTTCTCTGCAGTGAGATGCTCTGGAAGTAAACAAGCTTCAAAAGTGTGGGCGATGTCCAGTCACTTGAAGTGTCCATAGGACCAGCACCCGCCCAGACATTGTACTCTTTTTGAGGCACATGGATACCATCCAGTGTTTACAATCAAATCATTGTGTCGTTGTGATTCAATTGAACTTCAAGAATTACTCTGGTGTGGCGTGAGGAGTTTCTTTACTTTCTATAAAGGTAGAGTATGTGATGTGTATACAGGGCTCTAAATTAATACCAGCCAACCAGCCAAATATATTTTTCAGTCATTTATTTCCTGAATTCATGCTGCTGATTGACAGACATTATCTTTTTCACTAATATTAACGACCAGCATCAAATTCTAAGAGCTCATTATGACTTGGCAATACACTTTTCATACATGGATAAGTGGCTTTTCTCCATGTCTGCCATTTTGAATTACCAGTCATGGACATCTTTGGCTGCTTTGATCTTCTTGGTCAGACCAATAAATATAGGGTTATCAATCAGAAAATGTTTGTGAAAGGTTAAAATTTGTGAATGGACCGCATACATTTTGAAAATGAACAACTTTGCTAAAATATACTCTACCTTTAACGTGACTCAGCAGAGGTATCCAAGATGTCTTATTTTGATTTGTGAAGTGCAAAAGCCCCTGCTGCTGCATTGACGAGCCTTGAGGTGAACATGTGGATGGTAGCTGTGTAGCTCTTGTCACTTTTGATGCCAATTTTATTTTGTTTATTTATTTTTGCAAATTAATTGTATTGAATCTGCATGGTTGTAATTGTGCAAACCTACCCTCATGTTGCGTACCGTGCTCGCACTGCCTAATGTGATGTTTTCTTCCAGTCTCCACATGTTGTTGTGAACATAATAAGCCTTCATAATCTGCCTTAAACAGAATTGATTAGCCTTCCTGCTTAACTCTATGGCTACACTTGGCTAAAATGTATGATAGATGGCGATGGAGCGCGGGAGTAGAACCCAGGGAGGGTGGGATGAGGGTGGAGGTTGCATGCCCCCTAATAAAAAAAAACTGAATTATTTGAACCAAGTGCATTTCCGTACTTAACATTCTAAAAAAAACAAAAAATCATGTTTGTGTCGGATCTGCACGGATCTGCATCTGTAACAGTAGATTTATTATGTTTATTTTTTTTTCTTCAATTGGAAGTTGCTTTTATTGTACAAGACAGACAGACACACACACACACACACACACACACATTTGGGGAAGTTGGAACAGTCAACAAGCAAGTCTTTACGCTGTCCCTGCTTGCTCTTCAGTCGCCCCTCTGTTGTAGCCAAGGGGTAAAGGATTGCATGAAATTGACGAGACGTCGGGATGTTCTCTTTTGCCTCTAAATTTACCCCAGCCATTTGCTGAACATATCTTGCCTTACCTATTGCACTTCTTCAGTCAGGCAGACAATCGACAGACAGGTAGAGCAGACGTAACACAGGATGTTTTCCTTTTCCATTTAAACTAGTGAGGGCTGTTTATACATCAGTCCCAGTTACAAAACACATGTATGCTGTACTGATGTCATTTATTGTTTTACTGAAGCAATTGCCATTGAATGATGCTGTTTCTGTAAATGTTGATGCTGTGTGTGTGTTTGTGTACTGTGTGTTTGTGAGACTTCTACCGTCACCTGCCAGTGTCTTGACCGTGTTTGCGCCCCCCTTCTCTCTCTTTCTCTCTCTTCCTTGTCTCCCCCCCCCCTCTCTCTCTTCCTCGTCCCCCCCTCTTCTGCTCCCCTTCTCTCTCTCTCCTTCTCCTGCCTCTGCTGTCCCCATTCGTTCTCTCCCCCTTGCCCCCACTTTTTTTTTTTTTTGCCCCCCTCTCTCTTTCTTTCTCGCCCTCTCTCTCTCTCTCTCTCTCTCTCTCTCTCTCTCTCTCTCTCTCTCTCTCTCTCTCTCTCTCTCTCTCTCTCTCTCTCTCGTTCCTCCCCCCCCTTCCCCACACTGCAGCCTCCACCTCACCACGTTCTGCCTGCAGCACAAGCCCACGGTGATAGCCTGTGTGTGCATACACCTGGCTTGCAAGTGGTCCAACTGGGAGATCCCAGTGTCCACGGACGGGAAGCACTGGTGGGAGTATGTGGATAGCTCTGTCACCCTGGAGCTCTTGGACGGTAAGACCAAACCACCAATCCAGCACATTGACCATGTAATGTGTTAATCAGTTTGTCCCCCCCCCTCCCAACATTTGTTTTAAATAATGTTACTCATGTTTCATTAATGTCCCCCACGCCCCCAAGCAACTAAAAGCAGACAATGTGTAATGGTTGGAAGTTTTTGTTTTTTTGTTTTTTTAAATGTTTTTTAAAAGTTTGCTAATCAATTTTTATTTCTATGCGCCGCAGAACTAACCCATGAGTTCCTTCAGATTTTGGAGAAAACGCCAAGCAGGCTGAAGAGAATTCGGAACTGGAGGGTAATTAATTATTTCCCACATTTTTCCACACTTTGACAGTGCTCACATGAAAATGAAATGATAAAAAAAAAAAACATTTGAAGATCATTACAACTGAAGGTTGATCAGTAGAATGTAAAATACACATATCTTTATTTGGATGGTACAAATGGCCTGGATGATCACACTATTATATCACCATATTCTACGGTAAATGAACACATTTGCTTTCATACATTTGTGATTAATCAGATTAACGGACATTGTTATTGCTGCTTGCTTTTGCAAGCGGATATAATCTCAAATATAAACACAAACATTTCTTACAATTTGTCCACCGCTCCCTCCCTTCCCCTGGCCACGCAGGCAGCTAAGAAATAAGATGAAACTTGTACCTTTTTTGGATTGAGGTTTGGGACATGCTACTGTAATCTGTTCTAGTTGACTTTAAAGGTGCACTGTGTAAGATGGTGGCCAGACTAGGTGTAGCAAGTACCGTATGCTGTTCATTGAAACCGGGCTGCCTATGGTCAAATTTGTTCTTTTCATGAATATTTCCAAAGCGATAAACTAATATTTAGTAGTATAACCAAAGTACAGTACATTTATCAGCTAAAAATGTCTACCGGTATTTCTGGAAATTCAAAATGATGCTCATGGTCGAAGATTCCCTTTTTCATGTATGAGAAGTGATAATGAATACTTAGAATTTAATGATGGTGGTAAGTATTTGTAAAAAAGGCAACATTTGTGAGTGGGCAGCATGAATTCTGGACGTAAACTCCAAAAAATATTACACAGTGCACCTTTAACAGCATATTTGTTTACCAAAAATATGCGCTTACTCAGATTAAGGGGTCATTGTTTTGATATAATCTCATTACGAACACAAACCTTAACCCTGTCTGCACCCCTCTGCCCCATTCCCCCCCTCCTCCTCCAGGCCACACAGGCGGCCAAGAAGCCCAAAGCGGATGGCCAGCCGGCGGACGGCTCCTTCCCCTCCACGTCCGGGGACCATTCCCTGGTGGACGCCATGACGGGAGACTCTGCCTTCGCCAAGGCCTCGGCCTCTTTCCCCGTCTCCCTGACCGGTGGTGGAGGTGGTAGCGGTGGCAGTGGAGGCGGCCTCTCTCTGGACGCCCTGACCGGCGGCCTGACCGGCTCCTACATGTACTCCACCCCTACCCACTGGCAACCAGAACCGCAGCAGCAGCAGGCCAGCGGCGGAACCCGTTCGGACCCGCTCAAGCCCGACGCCTTGGGGCCAGCGTTCTCCAAGGGCAGCGCCGCTGCCGAGTTCCACCCTGTCAAACACGAACACAAAGGTGGTGGAGGAGGAGGAGGAGGGAAACACGGCCAGCTTCAGCAGCAGTCGTCATCGTCATCGTCATCCGGGGTCCTCCCTCCGCCGCCTCCTCCTCCTCCCCCTCCGCCGCCCCCTCCTCCCCCCGTGGCCACCGTCAAGATGTCGCTGGACAAGTACCGGGAGAAGCAGGCGGCCGAGCAGGCGGTGCAGCGACGCAGGCAGGAGGAGCAGCAGCATCACCATCATCAACAGGCCGTGAAGCAGGAGGCTCGCACCGCAGACGCGCACGGCACCGCCGCCCCGCAGACGGACCACCGCAAGCACCACCACCATCACCACCACGCGCACGGCCAGCCGCCGGGGCAAGGCGGCGGTCCGCTGGGGGGTGCACTGTCTACGTCCTCCCCTCTCAAAATGAAGCTACCTCTGCCTGGACAGGAGAGGTCTCACGGAAGCGGCAGTGGGGAGAGGCGAGACAAGAACTCCTCCTCGTCCTCGTCCTCGCTGAAGCTGCGCCTGCCCCTCTCCTCCTCCCACGGTGAGCGCGGCAGCAGCTCAGCGAGCGGCAAAGAGGAGCTGAAGATGAAGATCAAGGTGTCATCGGAGCGCCACGGGTCCTCGGACGAGGGCAGCGGCGGTGGCAAGAGCAAACATTCCAGCCCACTGGTGGTGGGTAAGGATCGTCACCGCCCGGAGCACTCCAGCCACCGGCACCACAAGCACGCGTACCAGCCGTACGCCGCGCACGCCCCCTCCGGACCCCCTCACAGCACCGGGAACGGCCGCGGCGTTCACCACGAGGCTCTGGTTTCGGGCAGTGGCGGCGTCGGTGGTGGTGGTAGTGGTGGTGGACTCTTGCGCAGTCCGCTGGGCCTCGGCATGGAAGGGCTGGCCGCCGCCCCCAGCATGATGTCGTCATCCTCATCCTCCATGAGCTCCTCGTCTGGTTCCTCGTCTCGGAAGAGGGGCTACCCGGAAGGCAGTGGCAGCGGCAGCAGCCACAACCACCACTCTTCCTCCAAAAAGAACAAAAGCTCCAAGAGCAGTTCAGGTAGTTCTTTCCTCTCCTCCTCCTCCTCCACTCTTTCTTCCTCCTCTGTTCATCATCATCAACAAGTGTGAGTGTCGTCTGGCAGCTGTATTCTTAACCTTCCCTTCCTCCTCCTCCTCCTCCCCCCTCCTCCCCCTGTCGCCCAGCAGGTGGGCTGCGGACATCGTCCTCATCGACGTCATCCCAGCACCCCGGCGAGGCGGGACAGGAGCTCAGCGGTGGGGAGCCGCGGGCCTGAGTGGGCCTGCGGCGTGGGAGGTGGTAGGAGGTGGAGCTGGAGGCTACAGAGGCTTGTGGACTAAGGAGACCCTTTAGACGTGCTCAACTCGCTCCCAATGGCCCAGGGACAGAAAGGCCTGAAAGCCCCCTCCCTCACTCACCATCCTCCTGATCTACCCCCCCCCCTCCCCACCAATCCCTCCAGTGAAACATGGAGGGAATTTAAGATCAACGGACAAAAAAAAGAATAAAAACAAACCGCATAATATTACATGACAAAGACAAAGCATAAGCCCTACTACAGTTTTTTTTTTTCCCCTTTGGTCGAGAGAGAATGCTTCCTGATTCTGTGAGTCCTTGGTAGTGCTCTCCTGGCGCACGGTGCTGTCCCCTCCTTCCTTCCTTTCACACTCCCTTATCCTCCCTCCCCTCCCCTCCCCTGCCTTCCCTTCCCCGTGTGTGGTGGCGTTGCTGTGCTGTCCCGAATCAGACCCCCACCCCCACCTGGACGAACAAAGGGGTTTTGGTATGGGAACGTGTGAAGTGTTTGCATTATATTTTATTTTTATTTTTTAATTATGTTTTATTTCCTATTTTGTTCCTGTGGGTGGGCAATCTAATTCACACGGATTAAAAAAAAAACAGAAATCTGTGATCCAAGCTGATGGAGTTGAATTCTAAGTACTTAACCAATATGATGCAATGATTTTTTTGTTTTTGTTTTTCATTTATAATTTAAATGATATCTCCACAATTGTAATTCAAGAATACTATTAGGCTCTTCCAAAATGACTATCTCCTGTTGTGAAAGGGGGATGTGTGTATTTGTGAGCGAAATGTGTGTGCGTGTGTGTGTGTGAGACGTTTGTCATTTCTTTACTGTACGTCTGATCTGCATGTTTCAATCAAAGGGATGGAGACTGACTGCTGTTTACAGAAAGTGGAGATAAATGTACATACATTTTTGTATGCTTAAAAAAAGTGATAACATAAAAAAACACTCAGGTTTGGGACTGCTTGTAAGTATAACAAAGTGTGTGTGTGTGAGAGAGAGTGACTGCGAGAAGTGCGAGCAAGAATTATGTATGCTCGTTCAGTATGTCTGTGAACGAAATAATGACAAAAAACAAACAAACAAACAAAAGACTATTCTAACTTAATAAGAATCCATGTTCCGATTCTGACTGCAGCATTCCAGTGACATGCTAATAAGCCTGTATTTCTCTGCATGGGTGTGTCGAGTCGAGAGAGGACGCAACATGCCTATCCAATCACCTGGCTTGTCAGAGGCCTTTGCAGTTTTTCCCCTTTTCTTCTTTTCCTACTTCTTGTTCTTCTTCCTCTTCTCCTCCTCCTCCCCATGGTGACTTTTTTAATAAGCTGGACGCCAAAGGTTGTGCCTCAAGAGAAGAGAAATTTAAGAGGACTCTAAAGTTTACATAACCTTTGCTGTGAAGTGCATTTAGGAAAAAAAAAAAAATCTCCCGCTTTCAAGCTATAGCCCTACAGGTGCGACACTGTAAATCATGAATGGGAAGACAAAAAAAAAAAAAAACAATGTAGGATTTTCTCTTGTTAAGTGCAGAAGCATGAAGATGTTCTTTGGGAATTTAATCAGTGTTGAAACCATGGGGTTTTAAAAGTAGTTTTACTTTTTTCCATGTCATGCATTCCTGCAATATGTATAATTTTTGATTATGGGGGTAAAGGTTATTTCCATTTAAAATGAAAGGCATTTACTTTATTGAACAGACTTTGTATGAGGTCAACTATTACAGTGTTACTTTATTCATGGGTAGGGTGTTAGGTTTATACAGTGGACATATCAACATCCTGCCCCCACCCCCTCCCCCCCAACAAACCCTATCCCCATCCTGTTTCAATTACGTTGTACAAATAAATCCCAAGGTTTCCACCACCTGAACTATTTTGTGTGAGTATTGTTTTTTGTTCCGTTTGTATACAAAATCTTAACAAATATTTTACATAAATTATTAAAAGTAAAAACAATCTTGTTGGTACAGTGTTACTTTCCCTTAGGTTAACCTGAACAATCAAATTTTAACACATTAGATAAGGCTACTGCATAGAAGTAGCATTAGGAGAAGTCACTGGTATAAACATTCATTATGTAAAATAAATTATTTACTGATTTTAGTGCATTCATTTTAATAATAATTTGAAAAAAGATGTACAATGTGATTTGAAATCCACTAATGCAGTCCCTGTGAGGTCAATAGGTGCCTTTCTCCTCAGCATCGTTGCTAAGTAAGCAATTTACTTGGTTGCAATGCCAATTTCCCATAAGCCAGTATTTCCCAAATAAGGGTACATGGGGTGGGGGGAAAATGTTTTAAAAAAATGTAATAACATTGAGTATAGTCACATTGGGATAGAGGAAGAGAATGAGTGAGAGGGGCACTCGTATGACAAAATGGCTTAAGGGGGACACAGGAGAAAAAGGTTGGGAAACACTGCCATAGGCAACCAACTAAGTTCTAACCAGTTATGCTTTGAAGATATGGGGTCCTGTTCAGGCACACCATCGGCCATGTGGAATAAAAGGATGTTCAAGCAGCTGCACAGCAGATGGTCTCAGATGTTGATCGCTGCAAAATAATAACAATCAAAACATGCCCGTGTTAATTTTTTTCCAGTTTCTTTCTTCCTAAATTATTTCTTTGTTAATTTCCCTCCTTATACCCCCCAAACACACACGCACATAAACCCAGAGCAACAGAATATCCCAGGTGTCCCCAGTATATCACTGGCAAATGTCCTTTAAAATAAAATAAAGAAAAAAAGAAAAAAAAAGAAAATGACAAACCTGATGAGACATGCTTGAACGAAATGCCTGGCGTGTTTGGAGAAAGTGTCAGGCAGAGTGGGCATCAGTCCCTGCCGGGCCCCGATGTAGAATAGAGCGGCCATCTTGTCCATGTTGGCCAGCGGGGGTTTGCCGGTGGCCATCTCGAACACAGTGCACCCCACACTCCAGATGTCCGACTTGCGTCCGTGGCCCGTCTCGTTGATCACCTCCGGCGCCATCCAGTACGGTGTGCCGTGTGCAGACTTCAGCAGGTCGCCATGGCTCCCTGTTAAGTGAGAGTAAAATTTATTTTGTATAAAGCAGTGGTTCTCAACTTTTTTTTTCAGCAAACTCCCCCTTTACCTCATCATATGGCTGCCAATGCCCCCCTCAGTATTAAAAAAAAAAATAGTATACAGTACTATAGTGTATATACTAATGCCCCCCCCATTTGCAACTGAGTGACCCCCCTCTCAGCTCTTTCCTTCCCAACACTATCTAGGGGGCTGTAGAGCTAGCCTGGGTGAAAGCCGACTGCTGACTGTGTGCGGAGCCAAAATCTTTGGGTGGAAGTAGGCTACGTTGGATGGAACCGCCAGGCTATTGTAGAGCCCCCATTAAGAAACACTACGGTAAAGCTTAATAAATCCTAGTACAGAATAAGACCATTCACAAAGTCCTTCCATTGGCAGACATATTACAAAGAAGCAAAGATAAAACATAAAAAATGAAATATACTGCTTAATATGCATGTACTACTACTATATAGTATCGGTAATAAACTCAACCTGTCTGGTTGAGGCAGCTGAGCTTGCGAGCACATCCAAAGTCGATGAGCTTGACCACGCCAGTGGGCATCAGCATGACATTGTTCCCTTTCAGATCCCTGTGGATGACCCTGTTGCCGTGCAGGTAGGCCACCCCTTCCAGGATCTGCTGGGTGTAGATGGCAAACACCCTCTCGGGCAGGGGGCCGAAGCGGTGGAGGACGCTGGCGATGGAGCCTCCTGGCACGTACTCCATGAAGATGCTCACCACGCTGTCGCTCAGCGAGGTGCCCAGGAAGCCGACGATGTTGGCGTGGCGGAGGCTCTTGAGGAGGTCCACCTCTCGCTGGAGGCAGCCATACTCCTTCTCGGCCGTGTCCGCGTCCATGGCGTCCAGGAGGACCTGCTTCACGGCAATCAGCTGACCCTGGCTGGTCAGGCCACAGTATACCTGGGTGAGAGCCATGGAGAGGGAGTTATTGTTTTTGTGTACTGTATATACAGTACATGTGGGGGCAGCCATGGCTAGTGGTTTAGGAGATAGGCTTCAGATCAGATGTTTGTGGGTTTGAATCCCACCTTTCCTTGAATCCCATCTCACTCCATGGCACTTAACCTCAAACTGTTCCAGGGACTGTAAACTAATGTAATGTAATGTAATATAATGTTTATTTTAGGGACCTTTGTGCCTTTAATGGGTAGGGCAGGGGAGATTGTGGACAGAAAAGCTAAGGGAGAGAGATGGAGTAGGGATGGGAAATGACCCAGGCCAGATTTGAACCATCGGTAGGTACAGAGGGAATTAACAACTCAACCAATAGATGCCTGGCTCTAACAAGATCTTTGAAGAACATGCTTTGAAGAACTTTAAACACCTTAGTTACTGTGTTTATTATCAGGATTGGGAATATTCACAACCTTCACTTACCGTGCCATATGCACCTCTTCCAAGGACTTCACCCTTTGTCCACGTGATGGCTTCCTCGTCACTGGACCCTTCCATGCTGACCACCGCACTGCCCTGTTAAAATGTACACATAATATACACAAAGTCCCCACATTCATTAATCAACATGCATGGTATGTCACAAGAACGACTGCTGACAGTTTTGGCTGACGACTTTGTCCCACCCAATACACACACTGGCTGTTTCCCAATGTCCAGTGTTCTAGCCTTGTTAGGACGGGAAACGGCCAGTGATTGGATACTTCATTGGATCACCAAAGAGTATCCAATCGCTGAGTGTTTCACGTCCTAGCAAGGCTAGAACACTGGACATTGGGAAACAGCCAATGTAATGGAAACCCAACTCTTCCCTGCCTCTTTCCATGGGCCTGGGACAGTTGACTCCTTTGCCTTCCCTGGTCACATACTATTCAGTGAGGTAATCCAAAGACAGTGGTGGTCTAGTGGTGTATTCATACTTTTGTCTAGTGGTGTGTTTGTGTGTTGGCATGTTCGTAAACATGCCAATATGTGTTCTCAGTAATTCAGCAAATCAAACAAAATGACATGGTCAAGTGATGATGGATGATTGATTGTACCTTGTGAGAAGTCTGGTGTGATGTCGTCCGTGGAGTTTCTCGCCTGTGACAGTTGTTGGCCCTGGTGTTCTGTGAATCTTCTGACTCTGTTGTTTCTTTTTCCTCCAGCGATATCAACTCGTCTACCAGGCACTGCATCAACTCGTCTGTGAGGGGCTCCCTCGTTCCTCCCTCCTCGTCCCCAGACGTCTCCAACAGGGGCAGCTGGCCTGTTTGCTCTTTGCTGCTCAAGGTCCAAGTGTTGACTTTTGGTTGTGCAGGACACATGTCTGGTGGTGAACTTGTGGTGAACTCTGCGTGACCTTGCCAGCGCTCGTCACCTCGGTCAACTCTCTCCTTATATTCTTCACGGACATCCTGACAACCTCCTAACAGTTCAGAGGATGATTTATTTTTCTCATCAGATGATGCATTGTTCAGATTTTCATGCAGCTGATTGCTGAGCTTGTGCGACAATAGACTTGAGTGGGACAGAGCCTCTTCGATTATTGACAGCACGTGTGCTTTAAGAGTCTGTTCTTCATCATGGGCATTGTCCATTTCTTGATTGGCATCAGCACATGAAACCATTTCATGCTTCATAGTACCACTGATATGGCTTGGATCGGGTGACGATTCAGAGCTATCTTTCTGCAGGGATGAAGCAGCAGCATGGCAAAGTTTTTCTGTCGCTGCATTGTTATCTCTGTTTCTTTTCTGCTTAGCCTTATCGGTCTGCTTCTTCTTCTTCCTTTCCAGTTTCTTGGGGCACCTGTTGTTCTTGAAGGGTTGGATCTGGGGCTTGTTGGGTGGGGCGGACTGCACCTGCCTTTCTCTGGCCGAAGGTTGTGCTAGTCTTAGGTTGTCATACAGAGGGGTTGCAAACATCTCAAAGATGGCTGGACCATCATCTGCCTTCACAATCTCCTGAAACATGTCATTATATGTCACACAGTCCACAGATGGTTTGGCCTTATGCGTCCCTAATATAGTCTCTGTTTTGGGAGGTGGTTTTGGTCTAACCTGCTCCTTTTGGTTGAGCTGCTTTTGACTTTGTGATCTTGCGTGACTGAGGCGCTTCTTGTCGACAGAGCCTTTCCTTTGCTTAACTGTCTCTGCCACACGCTTTCCATCTGGACTCTTCACATGAAACGGTGCAGCAGAGCCCTTTCTATTTCGGTTTACACAGGCCAGTACATTAAAAGAATTGTTCGTTTGGAAGGCACTGCTGCCTTTTCTTTCTTTCTTAACTTTTGGCACCTGGGCAGCTTCAAGTGCGTACTCCTCCTTTGACACAGCAACATCCACCATTGAATGTAGAACATCTTCAACTTGTACCAAATGATGGGACTTGTCCACTTTGATTTCATCCTCTCTCTTGTCTGTGCCGATATTTGTAGCCTGTGGCTTTGGATGGAATGGCTCAGCCCTGTATGCATCAGGTATGGGATCTCCAGAACGGGCAACCTTCTGGTGAACATCTGCATTGTCAGTCTGAGGGTTTTCAGCACCCTTTGACGCTTTTGTGTTAACAGCTGCATGACGAAAGTCACAGTTTTCCTTCCAGTCATCAAACAGTGGCCCACCACAAACACCTTCCTGGGTGGCTACACCAGCAGCAGGTCTCTCGTGTACCCTGCCTATCCCACATTCTGGGCTTGCTGCACATTCAAACACAGACGAGCCCCCAAAATTGAAGAGAGATGTTCTGCTGCTCCGGATTTCACAATGAAAGTCAATCAGATCCTCTTCATCACTGCTGTCATGGGCAGTGACACCATCTGCACCCTGTAGCCTTTCCCTGGGCTGGTTGTCCTCACTGTGACGTCTATCGTGCTGGTCCCCCATTGCCACACGTTCACTTGTCCTCTTTTTTGCCTCTTTTGTGGAGTGTATTTGCGCATGAGGAAATGGGCTGATGGGTTTAAGGGGGCAAGGTGCCCTAAGGCAAGACAGTATAAGTCCATTACTGCATGCTCTCTTCAGTGGCGCCAGTGTCCTTGGTGTTCTGATTTTTCCTGCATCTGATGAATCCTGCATAACAGTATAAATCTGCATAAAGCAACAACAACAACAAACAATAACAAAACAATAGTAGGCATAATAATAATGCCAGCAACATTAATAATTCTGCACAAAAAATGTGCATAATAATGTTCTGTATAACATAATCATTTTTTAAACACTCTACTCAGTCAGCTTGCTTCCGCAGGCTGCAATGGTAAACATTTTTTCTTCTGGTTAATAATTACCTTGTGCCCCCCTTCACCTGTCTCCTTGGTATTTGCCAAACCTGCAAGTCACACAAGTTACATTTATTTCTAGTTATTGATGATATCTCATTAAAGTTGGAAAGCTGCAATTCATTGTAAAAAATATTCACGTAATATGTATCGCATAATTGTAATTACATTTTCTACTGAAGAAAATCAATAAAAAGTGGTAGGGTTAACATGTGCACTGTTCTACCAGAAGAATGCCTTACAAGTCCTTGAAAAAGCTTTTCTACCATAATGCTGCTGGACTACTATGACATTACATATCATAACTTGCCATTCAGAAAACAACATTTGTAACAGGGGTTATAAGAGAGAAAAAAACACATTGGCAGTACATACGATTGTGGATATTGGTCCGCACTTGCAGTAGGGCGCTTGCATTCAGGAACGGCTCCATGATAGTGGGGGCAGAGCGGCTGAGGAGAGATGACTGACCAGCCGCTGGGGCTCCAGGAGGGACAGGCCTCATGCTCACGTCTGCCCAGCCAGAAGCACGCACGTCTTTGGGCTCCGGTGGACCCAGCGCTCCAGCATCACTGGAGGCACTCATGGGGTCCAGTCTGCAGTGGTCCACCAGTTTAGGAAGCAGCCTTGTTCTGCTGAAGGGATGGCAATGGAAGTACATAAGGTGAAATAATAAATCATATAGTAGCTATGCAGCTGGACAACAACTCACTTACAAAAGAAAAGCTTTTAGTGAAATAAACCCAATCACCACACCAAAACAGAGTCATAAATATGATGAAAATAAACATGTTGGTATGTTTCTTTTCACTATAACAGCTATAAACATGTTTAGTTACATTGGAAATGCACCCTCTTCACTTCAAACAAGCAGGTGGCGAACACATACTATTTGATTCCCATCACAGTGAGCATTTTGGTGTATGACATAACATGTCACGCTTCAGCCAACTTTAAGGAGTATGGATGACTGATTTTAAACTAGCATTGATCTTTGTGCAGCGACCGGTTTTCTAAAGCGGCCACTTACCTTCATATTAAAAAAGCTCAAAGTGTAGTTCAAAAGATGACTGATATAGCTGCTTCAGTGGTTTCACTTGGCATTACGCAACATAACCCTAAATACCAAAGTGCCTTTTAAGTAGTGGTATATATCCATTTCCAGCAGTAGCACTTTCCATTACATAACAGTCTCTTCAGGACATAAAGGAAGCTGTGTTGACACCTACAAAGCTACTGCATGGTACTGTGTGGTAGCCTACTGGTGGTGTGTTTACCGTACCTAGGTTAAGGCTTGGTATTACACAGAGACAGGGCCGCTGACAGCTTTGGCTGATCTCGCTACAGTCATCTGAAAGCTCCCCCCCCCCCCCCCACTCAATGCATTCAGTGTAAGGGGAACCCAATTCTGGACAACCTTTTGGCCTGGGCCCAGGACAACCGACCTGTTTGTCCCTGCCCTGTTGCCTTCCCTGCGCAGAGAGCAGAAAGACTGGGGGAGGCAGTGTTTCTTTCGGCAGCTACCGATCAACAAACAAAGGTTCGCTTCACCCTCAAGGTACTCACTACCCCCCCACTACCCTCACTACGCATGCCCCTGCCCCTCTCTGCCCTCGGCTGTTCTTCAGCCAGTCTGTACTCTGCTCTGGGATAATAGCCCACCTTTAGAAAACAGGGACGGGCAGACAGCCACGCCAGGCTGGGTAATAGGATATCGATGCCCCCTATGCCACAGCGAGATAGTGAGGAGCTGAAGTCATTGAGAATGCAGTGGCAGAATGGCATGACAGGGTTCACACAACCCACCATTTGACTCTCTTGTTGGCGACTTTGTTGTGAAGATGTGTTGTGTTCAATCTCCAAAAAAAGTTCCAGTGTCCTTCAACTAAACTCTTTTCACTAAGATGACCTGGATGAAGGAGAATCCTCACAGACCTGTGTCTTTTAACGAGTGTTTGCTCTTGAGCCACATGGTGTGTTTTGTTTGTATGTATGTGCAGGGAAGCCAACAGGGGGGATAAAGGGACCAGTTGTCCCAGGCCCTGGGAGACAGGGGGCCCAAAATTAGGTTTTCATTACAGTATGTCTTGAATGGGGGGCCTTTTCAGATGACTTTGTCCTGGGTCCAGCAAAAGCTGTCAGTGGCCCTGTGTGTGTTTGCCTTGTCCTGAGAGAGCTAAGTAACCCACCTGCTGTCCTTCCTTTCAAACTTGTCAGAGTTCCTCATCTCCCCCTCCCTCGGTGTGCCCACTGGGTTCCTCATCTCCCCCTCCCTCAGTGTACCCACTATACTCAGGGCCGTCTTTGGGACCTGCTTATCTATGGGAACAGGTAACACAAGCTCAAGGTGAGGTCAGGTCAAAAGGGATAGCGTTCAGCAACATCAGGGGAGTGCAGAGAGACACAGTATATAAAGTAAAAAGTAGAAGTAAAATCATGATGTAAGTACAACACTAGTACATGGTATGACATTGTTGTTACACCCGTTATTCCTCTGTACCTAATGAGTAGAGTAGGCTACCTAATGATGGTAACTTTATACATACTTCTACTTTATATCAGTGATGTGTTTGTTCGGGTATTGCATTCTGGGTATATAATAGAATGAACTGTGTTGATATCAGACGTATATTGTGGGCTACTTGAAATTAATTCATGTAATGAGAAATTGTACCACCAGACTTTAACTTAACTTAGACTAATTATAACAGTAAAATGTAGCGTCAGGAAACTTAAAAATTCTCAAGGTGGTTGTAACATGAAAAAGTAACACACATCACCAACAGATCACCATGTGACTTTCCAATACAACAACTACACATGAACAACATACACCAGTTTCATGAGGACACAAACACTTTGTACATCTATTATACAACACAGTTTCCACAGTTACCCACAAGACAGCAGCAGAGCCAGAAAACATATGCTACCTGTTGCCGAAACTGGTTCGCCCAGAGCATGAATGAATGGTCAGTGTTCAGTTACACGCCTCACAGAAAGACACTGTGTTCCCTGCCTCCGGCTCGGTTCGCAACAGTGTGACAGCAGTCAAACACGCTCTCACTCTGGTGTCCTGTCCTGCGTGTGTGTTGTCCACGCAAAGGAAAAGGGGGGAGTGATTTAAACTCACACACACACACACTGATAGAGTGGTCCAATCAGCTAAGATGGACACACCCCTCCTCTTTTGTCCCTGGCCATCTGCGAGATGGTCTATATACCAGAGATGTGGACTTGTGACTTGTGACTCGGACTGACTTGTGACTTGAGTCACAAATGACTCGACTTGAGACTTGACTTGCCAATATCAGGAGTGACTTGTGACTTGACTCGACTTGTACGCTATTGACTTGAGACTTGACTCGACTTGACAGTTTTAGCTTGCAATGACTTGCAATTGTGCTCCAAGTCAATGAATATATATATATTTTTTCATCTTGTGTGTGAAAAAATGCATGAAAGAAAGAAAAAATAAATGATTTACCTTCAACCATAGTCAAAAACCATGCTAAAAATATATATGATCAAGTGTGGGTTGCATGGTCACCCAAACAAACATGAAAGCTTGTCTGCAGCTGTGCTGTAATGGTTAGGGAGTTGGGATGGAGATCACAGAGTTGCAGGTTTGAATCCCACCCTTAAACCCACCTCTTCCAACATCTCCATCCATGACTGAAGTGCCCTTGAGCAAGGCACCTAACCCCATATTGCTCAAAGGACTGTCACCAATATATGCGTTGGATAAAAGATAAAAGTAATTTAATGAATAATTATAAACCGTGGTAAAACCATGGTTCGTTTTCAGAGTAAAACCATGGTTCAATTTATAGTTAAACCTAGTAAAACCAAAAACCAATGCCGAACCATGCTCAAAAAACTGAAATCATAGTATACCATGGTCGATTTTAGGGACATGACTGGCGAAGGGGGACATGCAAAGCAGTGTGGAGAGGTAATGAATTTATGACCAAAGGTAATTGTCAATATTGCACATAGAATACAAGGTGACTTGTTAATGACTTGGAAAAAATAAGACTTGGACTTGGACTTGACTTGGCTTTGGCACGACTTGGACTTGGACTTGACTTGACTTGGCTTTGGCACGACTTGGACTTGGACTTGACTTGGTCAAATGTGTCGTAACTTGTGACTTGACTCGGACTTGATTGGAAGGACTTGAGACTTACTTGCGACTTGCAAATTAGTGACTTGGTCCCATCTCTGCTATTTACTAGGGTCAGGGTGGGAGAGTGGGCTTGGTTATAGAGTAGCTCGGCAATTTACTCGTGTGTGTCTAAGTGTGTTTGAGTGTGTCTGTGTGTGTATGCGTGCTCATGGTTCGGTGCGTGCGTGCAAGCGTATCTCCCTGTGTGTGTAGGCCTGTGTGTGTGCGTGTGTGTGTGTGTGCGTGTGTGTGTGTGTGTGTGTGTGCGTGTGTGTACGTGTGTGTGTGCATGTGCGTGTGCGTGTGTGTGTGTGCGTGCGTGTGTTGGGGGAAGGGGACGTTTGCTTACCTTGGCTGTTTCTTCTTTGCTGCTCGGACAGGGGTCCATCATCCAAACCCTGCGGATAATTCTGTTAAAAATGTGCTGCGCTGGTGAATACAGTGTACAGAATATCAGAGCTCATCTTGTCTGTATCATATCATATCATATCATATCTTATCATATCATATCATATCATATCATATCATATCATATCATATCATATCATATCATATCATATCGTATGTCTCTGGATGACTGATATAAAATACAAAACATTGGAGTGTCATTGTGATGTGTTGGCCTTAAATTTTAATCTGCCCTATGATATCTGTATTTAATTGCATGGAGGCAGAGAATGACCTTCATCAACACATCTGTGGAGATCCATTATATTTTTGTGTGTAACTCTTGCTGAATAATCCAACTGGCAAAAACAGCCTGTGAGATACTCACACAATATTCCTCTGTATCCAGAAGGCCATGGGTGAGGGGCAGGTGCACTGGTAAACAAAGAATAGCAAGATGTCTCACAAACCATTTCATTCACTTATACCATGCATATAGCGTATTAAAAACTGTTATCATCAAACCAGTTTTTAACCCATTTTAGCCTGATGACTTGTATATGTTGTTTGACCTTAGGTGTTCGGAGCAACATACAAGCTGTATTTAGCGTTTTAAATAAAAATGTGGGTATGTTACAGCTGAATGAACACATTCTAATGAACGGCGAGGGTCTTAAGGTTTAAAATGCAATCATGTTTCATGTTTTTGTGTGCATCAGAGCCTGAGATATGTATAGGTTGAGGGCAACTCTCCCAACAAGGGCTTAGGCATTCAGCAGGTGTATTTTGCAGGTGCTTTAGGCATCAATGGGTTAAAGAAAGAGCACTTTGGGCTTTTCTGACTAGGATAGGACTGTTTGAGAGGAGGCAGGAGAGAAGTTGGAAAAAGAGACAGAGAAGTATCAGGAAATGACCTCGGGTCAGAATCACACCTGGGGTAAGTTTCTCAAAGGGGAAGTTGTTAGCCTGTTAGCAACTTCGGTAGTTGCCAATGGGAAAATGCATTGAAAGCAACAAAGTAGCTACTGTAGTAAGCAACTTTGGTTTCGAGAAATTCACCCCTGTCCTGGCCCCATTGTAATGGTACAGCACCTATCGCCCACTGAATCATGGTTCCGCCATCAAACAGATTTTTTAAGTGTACTCAAATATGGATTTAAAAAAAGAAAAAGAAAAGCTGAGCAACTGAATCAGTACATTTGTAAATGTCTTTGTGTTTGTCATGCTTTCCCACTAAATTAATGCAAGAATTGTAGTTGAGAGAGTGACTTTTCTCTAAATGTAATCAAATAGTATACCTTGATGGTGGAGTGCATCCATAATGATTTGCACCAGTTCATCTCTCAAGGAGCTCTTGATTCCTCTGGCATACTGAAGGGCAGAGTAGCCCTTGTGGTCACACACTTCCAGATTACTAGGATGAAGGAAATTGCACAGCTTTAAAACAAATACGTAATTTCATTTTCCTTGTATGACCTGTACATATGAAGAAAGTGACAATAAAAGCTGACTTGAATATATACAATCACAGACCATGGAGGTGGAGGGGAGGCAAGGCTATCTTTTTGAAAATATATATTTTTGAAAATAGGGCTATTTTCAGTCACATCACTTTATTTGTTTGATTAGGCCTGTGACCATGGACACTGACAGACAGCTTTGAGTAGGCCCAGGACAAAAGTATCTTAAAAGGGCCCTCTTTCAATGCATTGAATGCAACTACAGAAGAGAATATGAAAATACAACTCTCCTCATTAGGCAACAGTTTTTTTCAATTATTTACTGTGGTGGTGAAGTTAACTTACTGTGAGCGTGCCACCAGTTCCCTGACCACTCCCAGTGGGTCGTACTCCCAGGGCAGGCGTCTCCCCAGGCCCTCAAACAGGTCCACATCTCTCACAGCCAGCATCAGAGGCGTCAGCCCATCCCTGTTTCTAATGTCCACATCCATGTAGTCTCGGTGAGCCTAATACAGACACAAGGCACAAGAAACAAGATACAAGTGCCTTGATATCATATAATCCAGCATTATGGAGAGATGAAAACCTCTTGCGCTACAAAAAAAACAGAAAACAGAGGTTGAAAATAAAGTGAAAATACGTCATTTCAATTTCCTTGTATGACCTGTGCATATGAAGAAACTGACAATAAAAGCTGACTTGACTTGATAAAGAAAAGTGGGATACTCCTGATCTGATCTTAATGGCAGTCCATGGTAGATAAGAGATGTAAATGGTAATGCGGTCATCAATCTGTTTTGCCAAGTGATTAGCAGTCAAAGATAACAGGAGTCACCAATTACATTGATGATCGATCTTAATTTAAGTCACCAAGTTATAAAAGTCACCAAGTCACAGATTTTTTAAGTGTACTCAAATATGGATTTAAAAAAAAAAAAGAAGGTGAGCAACTGAATCAGTACATTTGTAAATGTCTTTGTGTTTGTCATGCTTTTAATTTAAGTCACCAAGTTATAAAAGTTCTGGGGTGCATTCTTTCCGTCCGTCTTTCTTTCTGTCTAAACAGACACATACGATAACACAAACAAAAAACTTCAGCAGGCCTACGGTAAACATACACTGTCTACCTACACAGTCACAGTCTGATGTTTGACACCATCACTGTAGCATCATGATGGTGGTAACAAACACTCCAGGCGAAAATCAAGATAAGGTGACTGACTAGTGTATGCGTTGTGAGTTGTGGTGGTGGGTGGTGTCCTACCCAGGGACACTGCTAGCAACCTTGTTGGGCCTCATGAAACATTGCAGATTTAGCAAGGCGACACTTAAATATTATATATTATAGAATATTAAAAGCCTCCAAAGGGCCCTGTGTTAGTGGCAGGCTCTAGGAAATATTTCAGTCCCCCGTCCATAGCGAGTCGACTTCCTTGGTCCTGTCCTTTCAAATAATTTTTTTGGGGCTTTTCATGCATTTGTTGTTTTGAGATACTGTAGGACAGTTTGAGAGTGACAGGAAATGGGTGGGGAGAGAAAGATGGGGAAGGATCGGCAAATGACCTTGGGTCAGAATCGAACCCGGGTCGCCGGTGTAATGGTACATATTACTGTAAGTCATTGACCCACCACACCCCCGCCTCTGGTCCTACCTACCTATACATGTGTAGGAGCAGGTGGAGGTTCCCTTGACAGCATGATGTCTGGTTGTGTTGTGAGTTCTGTTGCATTGCATTGCTGTGTGTTTTGTTGTAGCGTGTTGTGTTGTCCTTATACAGTATAGTATACAGTATATGCCTACCAGCATGTTGTGCAGCAGGTGGATGTTCCCTTGACGGCATGTCTGGCTGTGTTGTGTGAGTTCTGTTGCATTGCATTGCTGTGTGTTTTGATGTAGCGATGTTGTGATGTCCTCATATATATGCCTACCAGCATGTTGTGCAGCAGGTGGAGGTTCCCTTGCCAGGCGGTCTGCAGGAGCTGGGTGCGAGGAGGCAGGGGCCTGAACATGGCCAGCAACAGCTCCTCCTGCAGGGCCGCATGGCTCACATGCATGGCTGTCTGGTTGCCCCGGTTACACAGCGTGATGTCAGCCCCGCGCTCAAGGAGGGAGTGTGCGATCTGGTGTGGTGGAGGAAAACAGACTTTTGGAAAACAGTGATGGCCTTGAATCAACAGTGTTTGCAATGGCATGTTTCTATTGTGCTGCTGACAATTGTAGCCTCTTACTGCTGATGGACCCTTCAACTGGTCTATTTACTTTACGCTGGAAATACTCCACTATATCACAACAACATTGCTATGACATTACAGAGAGCCTTAAGTGACAGACTTCATTACAATTTATGTGACAGTAAGGTTATAATAGGCCCTGCACTAAGGGGTTAAAATAACAAGTACTGTACTGTATGTAGCACATTAATATGACCATACAGTATACTGAGTATGCAGAGTTGAAGCATTGTTTCGACTTCTTCTAGTCATAGATAATTATATTTTCACCTTATATACATTCATTGTAGTGGTATACATAACAAAGGCACTCAGACTGGGGGTGGAAAGTCCCTCTCTTTTCCCAGTCGCCTGTTTTGTAGCCACAGTCCCAGAGAGTAGGTGCTCATTGTTTTGTATACAGATGATGATGACGTAATGCATCCCCTCCAGAGTATTTGATCAGTCATGTGGCGTAGGACGTTTACTGCTTTTCTCTTGGTCTATGCTGTAAGACTATGCCATCTGATACTGTCAGTCTATTCAAGATTCATACATGATCATTTACCATAAATTGAATAATACATAGGCATAGGCACAGATACACACGCACGCATGCACACACACAATTTTAAGACAACTACAAATTCAAACATGGGACTAAAGAACCTAAACAGTCATAATGTCCCATAACAACCCATTGCCGAGTTCCCCCTATACCATGCTATAGATTGACTCTTTTATAATAGTATCTCCCAATCACCCACCCAGCCCCCAGCCCGCCCCCCTGCCTCTAGTCCAGTCCTTACCCTGCCCAGTCCCCTCTGGCAGGCGCTGATAAGCGGCGTGGAGCCCTCGGCATTGTAGTACTGGTCCGCCTCCTCCCAGTGGTGGCCCCCCTCCGGTCGGGCAACCTCCGCCACAAAGTGCCCTTCCTCCACCTCCACCTCCTCTGGCTGCAGACTCAGCTCCAGCTCCATGTCTGGTTCTGTCTCCCCGTAGCCGGTCCTTTCTTCCAGCATGGTGGTGAGCTCAGTCCAGCCCAGCTCAGCTCAGCCCAGCAGACAGTTTGTGAACACAGCACAGGAGTCGAGGAAAATGGCACCTGGCACGCCTCAGAGCCTTTTGAGTCAGAGTCAAGCACAACTTGTGTCGGTCAGTGAGCTGCTCACAGTCAGTCTGTCTGTCTCGTCTGTGTACATGAGGATAAGCTATGAAAGAGATGTGGCAAGTTCTGTTGTTGTTTTTGTTCTCATGTGTTTTCATGATGCTGGAGGTGTTTATGTAATCTGGGTTAGTAGTGTGTGTCTCAGGTGAATGGGGTGAGCCCCTGAAGGGCACAGCCACCAGAGGGATCAGGCAGACCAGGTGATTTTCCACCAGTAAACACAATGCCATGCTGCATACCCTCTTCTCTACTATGCAACATTGAACACAATTGAAACAAAATACACCCACGTGTAACTGCATGACTATTAGTAGTTACAGTGTAGTACTGTATGAAGGCCAATTGTGCGTTGACTTGTTTGTAGAATTACCAACCTAGCAAACAGTTTTCCAAAAGGCATTTTAACTTTCTTTTTTTTACTCTTTTATCTAAGCATACAAGGATTAGGTTCAAGCAAAGATTCTTTCATAAGAATTAAGACTGTCTCTATTTGAAGTTTAAAGGTCAAACAAAGGTATTTGGATAAGGTTAGTCGACTCACCTTCCGCCTTTTATCTTAACCTCTTGACATCTTGGCTAATAATAAACAATCCAGAATACTTGAACGCTTTACTTGCATGCATATAATAAAAAAACATCTCTTTTAGAGACACATGGCTGTTGATTGTCGGAATGTTAGTAAAAATCCTCCCTCACAGTGACCTGTTCTATTTCCCCCGACAGAGTTGACATTCTGTCGTCATGGAGATAGCCTTGCAGACAGACAGGCCATGAAACAAAGCACTGCCCTGATTCGTCAAAGCTGATTATTGAGGCTGCCAGTTACCGTGCCACAACTTCCGCAACAAACATACAGAAGAGGCCATTTATATGTCCAATTACCATCTTCAGTGTTTGTTTCAAAACAAGCTGCACAGCAGGATAATACCACAGTAGTGAGTGACAGTATACATGTTTTTGTTTTGTTTATAAACACAGTGTTGTGAGGAGGGGCAAGACACTGGCAGCCAACCACGTGAGCGTATTTTTTGACCGACAGCAGTTTCCAACAATCAGAGGTTGAGTTGTGCGCAGCCAGGGTTGCACAGCCAGGGTAAAACAAAAAATGAGAACCCATTTATGTAATAGCACCACCTGGAAAGAGTAGCTACACAGGACACACAATATACACAAAACTTTGTTTATTCTGTTTTATCATCTGAATACCATTCCCACATATACAAATATTTCACTCAGATGCTACAATAAAGTGCTTCAGTGAAAGGTACACAAAAGGCCTCGTGCAATACAAACAAATGCACTTAAATAGTTTCCAACATTGTTTAGACTTAGAGGCATGGAACATGTCATACACACTCCAAAACAGTTATGAGTCCTTTGAAAACGAGATATTATATCTCAAGGGGCTATCCCCTAGAACAATACATTATCGATCATCAGTCCTTCCTACTTACATTAACCTTTCTTGAGTCTTGTGCAGTCGATACAACTTGTAATGTCACAAGAATCACCTCCAGGTTCCCTTTGTTGTTTCTACATACATAGTAGTCCACTTTTTTCTACTGAAATCACCAACATATCCTTGAGACGCTGTGACTTATCTTCTTGTGCAGATACTGCTGCCGCTCTCTTCGTGTCTTCAATTCCTCAAATTCAAAATAAGGAATCTGTTGACAAAAAATATCTGGTATGAATATGAGGTACAAGCAATAGTCATTTCATTGTGTTCACTGTTTATTGAAAAAAATAGTTTTATAAAATTGTAAAACTTGTAAAACTGCATACAATGAAACAGCATTGGGTTCATAGAATAGTGCTATTAAAACAGATTGTGATGTAGGAAACAAATCACGACTGTATTATTTCCTGTTCTGCAATGAACAGACATTTGCTCAGACGTGTTCATAAAGAACTCACTGTAATAAACTGTTTCAGCCCTGCTCCATATGCTACTTGAATATATGGGTAAGCATGTGCTAATATATAAACTTTATTACAGGCTCAAGGCCCACAAGAGACAATACAGTACATAGATCACCAAGAAATCACACATTTATATATAGACATTTTATACAACAATTGAATGTAATGTACTGTAGTGTAATCCTACCTGTATGACCTCGTAGCCTAGCTTCCGGAGGTGCCTCTGCTTGGTGACCTCCTGGCCCAGCAGGTGGTGTGTGTTGGTGCAGAAACGGTCTGGTCCGTCCAAACAGAGAGCGATCCTGCACAAGACAACAAACTATGTTTACCTGACGTTTTCTCGCAGGCATTTTTCTCACTGAAACCCTGCCAATTGCTAACCTGGCTCTTGCCAGCCAGCACCTTGTGTATTTCCACTCAGCTTCGTGAGCTTACACAAGGGTCTGGAGGATCTTCAGAGTTCCCTTACAGATATTTACAGACATCACTCACTCACTCATTCACACACAAACACAAATGCACGCACGCACGCACGCACACACACACACACACGCACACACACACACACACACACACACACACACACACACACACACACACACACACACACACACACACACACACACACACACACACACACACACACACACACACACACACACACACACACACACACACAAATATGCATTTGCCAGAGTGATGTTTAGGCCTCACCTTCTGTAGGCTTGTTCCCATTGTGAGAGATGCAAGATCATGCCCTCTTCATCCACATTCAGCTCCACATCTGTAGTGACACACATTACAATAAACTGTAGTGACACACATTTCATGAATCAAGGTCAACCCTATAACTTCTGACTGAAGTAAATAAAATAGCACATTATTAAAGAATTTGTCAGCAAACATTGAAACTGCTGCAAACATGTAGTAAAAAAGTTACATGTGAGCTGAAGAATTTTCAAATAGAACTCTAGAAGACCTAGAGGGAAAATATATTTACTCCTCAAAGAGTTAATGAAGTCTTACAAGACAAATACCTCTGGTATAGATACTAATCCATTTTATTGAAGTGGGTGTGACATTTTGGGCAATCATTTAAGGCCATAACGATGGATTAAAGAGAGCTCATCGGTACGAGGTTCATCATTACCTCCACTTAAACTACCTCTTTACCCTGCACACTGTTCTAATTGGGAAGTCCTTTATACTTGACTGTGTACAGATCTACACCACCACGTAAGCCTACTGTATACATTAAGGAACGGACTGTAATTCCCCCATGCCATATGATGATCGGGATCCGCGCTTACCTACGGTGTATCCACTCTTCGTGTAGACATTTGTCGTGAAGTAATTTCGTCCACCAAGCACCTTACAGAGAGGATAATAGACCATCTTGAAGAGGAAGCCCTCTAGTGGGCTTTCGATGAAATGGTGGACTGATGAGAAATTCTTCACATGGTAATGAAAAGGAAGTTTTGGTCCCTGCAGAAAACAGCAAAGCACAAAGCGGAGACTAGGTTTGATTTTATGATGGATACAGACACATATTCAATGGAGTCAGGTAGCACTATTTTACGATGTCAGTATTACTGTCTTATCTGTTTAACTAGTGTTGTACTCAGGACCGTTGACAGCTTTGGCTAGATCCGGGACATAGTTCTTTGAAAGGACCCCTCCCAATACATGTAATGAAATGGGGACCCAATTCTGGGTGGTTCAGTTGTGTCGCCAGCTATACTGCATTTGGTATTGGTATGCAGTAGAGATGATTTTAGAGATGCAGTGGAGTTGATGTGTTTATTCACACTAGGGCTGCACGATATCAGAAAAACAATGGATACACAACAACAGCATGCAATACCTTGATAACTATATTTCAGCAATATTTAGAAACATAGCTGAGAGTTTTTCTTGTCACTTATTTGTTGGCCTGTGTGGGGGCGTGGCTTTGGTCATGGCAGGCTTCTTGTGCATTTGTTGATATTCAGCTAGTGAGTGATTGGAATGTACAGAACTGTTTTAAGTCATTTTCACAATACCCATATCGCCACTCTTCATATGGCGTTTTCAATACATTTCCGTTATCATATATACTGTATGATAGTGTATATATTGTACCAACCTGGTAGTGGGTACATTCCAGTGAGGTGCACATGTTGAGCTGTGTAAGCTGGGCTAGGGAAGTTCTGTCCAAGCCATTATTTTGTTCTGTTGGGGAGAGACAAGAGGGATATTTTAGACTGAGAGCCAGGTCATTTTAAGCACAAGAATTCAACACCACAAACAAATACACTTAGGTGTAAGACTAAATCAAAAAATGGAAATCTGGGATAATGGTGTTAGAAATAGCGATTCATTTTGATTTCACAGACACACATAGGTGCTAATAATGGGTTTAAGGCCAAAGCACTTCTGCGGTGGACATGGTGGTTCGATAAATGATGAGAAAAAGCCCAAGGGCCAGTTTACATTAGACCATAGTACCTGTATCGTTTCAATCGCGGATGCACTGTCCGTGCACATTAAAATGCTAGAAAACGACTCCACAAGCGTAACAATTTGACTCCGCCACAGCCCCACGTCTTAGTTAGAGCGTGGATTTCTGTGCTTAAAATGACTGACATGAAACATAGAGAAAAAAACTGACAAACACTTACCTGCCAATCTCTGCAGAAAATAGGGACTGAACACCTTGGAGACGAAGTTGATCGGAAACCTCTCCAGGTGTATGCAGGCGTGCAGCAAGTTGAGCAGCGCCCGTGGTTGAAACTGGGCGAACCTGGAGCTGAGGACACTCTCCAGCTTCCCAAACATCTGGCTGGCGCAGTGCGGGAGGTAGCTGAGCCGGCCCAGGGCCACCATCTGCTTGGCGATCTGAGGGGTGCTGTAGGCGTCGGCGCTTTGGACGAAACGCTCGGCCACGGCTTCGAAAACGGCGGCGGAGCGCCAGCGCGCGTGCAGACAGTGTTCCATCGCCGCGCCGATGAGCTCGGGGTCGCACGCTTCCATGCGGCCGAGCAGCTCCTGCTCCAGGGCGCGCAGGAACGCCGTGCTGTGTTGAGATAGCCTGGTGAGGGACTGGAGAACGCCGGTGAGTTCAGAGTCACTATAGGAGGCCATGGTGAGAGAGGCACGCTGGATCAGCTTCTGGATAAGCACCACGGGCTGGCCCTCGCGCAACACCGACAAGGAGGACAGGATGTTGGTCACGGCGGTCGGCGGCAGCGTGTGCGTCAGCCGCTCCGCGCACCTGTGCAGCTTGGTGACGGGGTCTGGGTAGATGTGGCGGTTCCCAATGAGAGAAAAGAAGGCGTAGAGATTAGAAGCTTCTAGTGGGGTGAGATCGCCGTCGATACTCGCCCCGATGGATTTCAAAGCCTCCTTGAAGAGCTCGGACGACGGACCCTCTAAGCTGTACACTACCTCTCCGAGAAGGCAGAGGTTAGTGACGTCTACGTCTTCTTCGTGAAGCTTCCGGAGGCACTCGTTCTTCAGCTTCGAAACAAGACCCGCCGGGCTGTCGGGACTCATGCCTAACTTGACACAGACGCCCATCAGGGTGGCGAGGCCAGACACGCTCACGCCGTTAGGGGTGTCCCTCACCATGTTCCACATCTCGGCCTCTGGGAAGGAGCGGGAAGCCTGAGCAGCAGGGGCAGCAAGCCCTCTGTCTGGGGCAGACAGGGATAGTGTGCGGACTTCACTTGAAGGCAGTGCGTGAGACTGGATGTGGTACCTGTGATGTTTGTAAAAGGGCAGACCAAAACAATAAAAAACAGTCAACATGATGTAGTTCAGGCATAATCAGAGATGTGTAGGATTATAGTTATGGATGTAATTACACAAGTAGTTTGATATTACATAACATAGGTCTACTACTGTAATAACATCAGTACTTCTACTTCATTGATACATCTCTAAGCACACCACAATGCTCTTAGCACAATTGATCTGGACACTGAACTGTAACGAACTGGACATATAACAGTACCTTTGGATCTGGTTGATAACGTTGAGATCTCTCTCTTCCAACATGTTGCTCAGTTGAAGTGCTGAAGCACCCCGCCCACCATGTGACAGGTGAAGGCTGCATCGCTGCTGCTGTGTCCTGTTACACGGTGCCAGCTGTGTTCGAGTTCTGCCCAGAGCATTTGGGTCACCCACTCGCATTAATCTTCGGCATACTTTGTGGGAACCGAACTGACCAACTGTCCTCACTGAGGATATCAACACTACTGAATTCATTCTGTCTGTGAAGTTGCCTAAGAAGAAGAAAAAACAGACAACCACATTCACTACCATATCTTACTGTAGCGTACCAGTAAAAAGTTACAACAGCATCATTGTTTAAAAAAGCAAACCGTATGCATGCATACCGACTCTGGAACTCCACAAACAAAATGAAAGTGCATGGGTTTGCAGCTACAATGTAACGCAAGGCAAAACTACTACAAAGGCTACCATGTAGCCCAAAACTTAGACAAAATGGTAGCCCATTACAGTGGGCTACTACAGATGTAAATAAACCAGCCAATTAAAAGAACACTTGAACAGTGCAGTGGATATGTAATTAATATTTGCATATAAAAAAAACTAAGTAAAACTTGATAGACTTACCAACTGTTGTTGTCACAGTCAGGGGAACACTGATGAATGAAGAACACAGTGTTGTCTCTCTCACTCTGTACGTTTGGTAACACGTTGTGTAAGACCATTACATACCATGCTTACATATCGTATGCTCTATGCCTCCCTCTGGCGGTAGAAGGCAAATACTGACTTTCATTTTCTTGCTCATCAATCCCATAATGCAACTACGAGGTAAACAGAGGAATTCATGATGGCCGCTGACAGTGATGTGAGTGATGTGTCTCTTTCCACTTACAACGTAATCTTATCTTGGTTTGAGAAGATATGAAGACAGTTTGAAATCACGACAGCATGACCTAAGAATAAAACTAAAACCTTCTGCTTTTTTCAGCCCGAGTCGGAGGTGTTCGAGATCACAGACTTTACCACCGCTTCGGAGTGGGAGAGGTAGGATAACGATAGGTAGAGGAATTTGTTCAGCTAAAGCTAATTTGCTAGCTTGTTTTTAACTGTTAACACGTACATTAGGGGTCTTGTCCTGTTCCTGAAGCAAAGTGCATGGTATATGATTAAATCAAACAGTGATGCAATAGTCGCTAGACCTGAGTTATTTCTCGTCAAACGGAAGGTGGTACCTGGAGGATTCGTGCTAATGTGACACTCGCCTAATCCTGCCAGATGATGTTGACTAAGGAATTGACTTTATGCCAGTGGGCTAAGTGGAGAGATAAGTACGAATAAATAAATACGAACACTACATTTCACCGAGGTGACCGTTATGTTTATTGCTAGGTGTTATTGTCTTTCCTTGCGTGCTGGACTTGCATTGGTCAGTTTGACGATATGCCATCTCCACGCCCAACAGGTTTCTGACAGCTAGTTTTATCAGTCAGATCTTGGCCTATGAGTCAGTAACGTGGGTCGCTGTCAACTGCACAGCTGTCAGGTCAGATGCCATTTGTTGCTGATGTTGTGGTGACGCTGCGTGTTAAAGCTGACCAAGACCTGAGTGCAATGTTGATAAATGCTTAGCAAAAGCAGTATTGCTGCACTTAAAATTGTAGGCCTACTGTAAATTAGTTTTCTTCATTAGTTGTAGTCTTTTATGTCTTATGTAGTAAGGATGTGTGGCCACTTGTTAGGCCTATATGCAATTCACTTCAATATACTTCACCCTATTACACAATAATCCTAATGCCAAAAAAGACTGGACATGACATGGCACGACACAAATCATTGCCTTTGCAACACAAATATCGCACACTGTGCCTCATTTCTGGAGCAAAGTGTTTATCAGGGATTGTTGGAGTGTGGCTGACTGTATTGCTATCGCCGGTGTTTGTGTTTGCTGATGGTGCTGTATACTTTCAGGTTTGTGTCAAGAGTAGAGGAGGTCCTTAATGACTGGAAACTGATTGGCGGCAGTGTTGGGAAAGCCCCTGAAAAGGTAGGTTGTTTAGATTGGTAAGAGATTATTTTAACTTTCTCTTTCATTCCCAATTATTCTCATTGTTCTGCACTGTACTGCACTGCACACATTCCTTAGGACATATTAGACCTGTTGAGCTTCTTTACAGTCTTCTGGGCAAGTTATGTCAACACAGAAATACTGTTTGCATAAGATAATCAACTCTGCTACTTGCCCTCACTGTCTGATCGAAGTAGAACTTAAAGCAACATTACATAGTTTTGTCTTTCTCAGTATACGGTCTGCAAACCAATTTAGGGGATCATGGTGAGAGACACTCCTGAATTCACATTGGTGACCTGTAGCCCATCTCTTTAAAACGTTGTTGCTAATGACTTTGCAAATGTATGCGGTTGCCAGTGGGAAATTGCACTTCAAGAAGTTAGGTAGTGATGATGTTGAAAATTGTAACCCTGCATGGGTTATAAATACATTAAAAGAAGTTATGGAAAGTGGGCTGAGTCTCTGCCGTTCGAAAGACACAATTCTGCTTTCATCCTGTAGGACCATCTTACAGAAAGCTATTTAATGTTTCTGGAACTAAACATGCATTCTGTCACTGGAACATCATGAACCGTATAGAAACAACTCGTCCTACTCTATAGCCCAAGTTACCTTTTGTGACAAATCACTTTTATTTGCATATTGAGAACTCAAACAACCCTTGTCTCGCCTCCCCTGTCTCTTTCCCCCTCCCCTCTCTCTCCTCTCTGTCTTTGTCACACGTGTCCAGGGAGACTACACCAATGGCACGTGGGAGGAGAAGAATCAGGAGATCAGCTTTGCAGATTTTAAATTCTGCGTCACGCACCACTACCTGAAGCAGGAGGGCTCATCGGATAATGAGGGAAAGGAGGAGCAGGAGGAAGGTACTGTACTGTATTTTAATATACCGGTACTGTATTATACGGTACCGTGCTGTACTGTACTATACTGTGCTTTGCTGTACTGTACTGTACTATAATCTACTGTACTGTTATACTCTACTGTAATGTATTGTACTGTGTTGTACGGTACTGTATCATACTGTAATGTACTGTACTATACTGTACTGTACTGTACTGTACTGTACTGTACTGTGGTGCCAGAGAGCACATCCGTGCAGTGATGATGACATGCCATCTGGCACCATGGTAAAAACTATTTAATTGAACAATAGAACAAACAGTCTTATTGCAATAGCTGCCCGGTCATGTGTAATGCTCTCCAGCAGTGCTGGTGGATTGCACACATTTCCAGAGTGAGATTTTCTGAGCAAATTCATTAGCCACGAACCAAAAGTAGTAGCCTTTTCATGCTGATGGGATCACTGGGATTGTAAAGTACTGTATGCCCACCATGTTTGTTGTGCATTTTTAGTTATCCCAGGAGTTATGTCATGATTCTTGAAGCATGGCCCTCTTTTCCCTGAATGAATACATACAGTTTGATGGCGTGGATGTGTTTGAATTGCATTTTCCTAACTATCTGCACGTCTGTCCTCTAACTAGTATTCCGTTAATAATGATTTTATTTTCAGACAGTCTAGGTTAGATCTAACTAATTTTCCTCTCCGATCAATGTATCATAGTCCACCTTTTTTGATTTGTTCCTGTTCTGACGCTAGTACCAGTCAGTAGACAGCTAATGAACCTTGTTTGACCCGCTTGTTGATCTGTCCTCCCATTGTTGTTGTTGTTGTTTTCCTCCCTCACAGATGCCTTCCCTGCGGCCATGCAGGACCTGCTATGCATGAACAATGACTTCCCTCCCAGAGCACACTGCCTCGTCCGATGGTGCGAACCCCATTCCCCATGCAACATTCAACCCAAACCTACTCCACGCATAATGAACTGACACTTCCATGCAGCACTGAACCCAATCTCCCCATGCAACATTCAACCCAAACCCACTCAACTCATACTGACCTGATATGGACATTGTAAACACTGCCTCGTCCGATGGTGCAAACCCCACTCCCCATTCAACATTCAACCCAAACCCACTCAACTCATACTGACCTGATATAGTAGAGTAGAGTAATATTTATTAATCCCGAAGGAAATTTAGGTGTCTAGTAGCATACATACAAAAAAAGAGATATGTACATTGTAAACACTGGTTCATATGTATGATGGTGCGAACTTGACTTCCATGCAGCACTCAACTCAATCTCCCCATGAAACACTCCGCTCAAACACAGTGAGCTCTTAATGAACTGATATGTTCATTGTAAACACTGTCTTGTCCGATGGTGCCAACATGACTTCCATGCAGCACTCAAACCAAACTCCCCATGCAACACTCAGCCCAAACCCACTAAATGCATACTTAACTGATTAAAACAAT
Organism: Engraulis encrasicolus; assembly: GCF_034702125.1. Taxonomy (NCBI): domain Eukaryota; kingdom Metazoa; phylum Chordata; class Actinopteri; order Clupeiformes; family Engraulidae; genus Engraulis; species Engraulis encrasicolus. The sequence continues at coordinate 47,352,134 of NC_085869.1, forward strand.
GTGCTGTTAACTTACCGTAGAAGTCAGAGTAGGTGTGATGGTGTCTAGAGTAGACATTTGGACATGTCATGTCAACATCTGAGCAGCCATTTATGTGCAGCCATTTTGGTGCTAAGAGTGGGGGAGCATACTGCTTTTGTATATACAGAGTACACCAGTCTTGTCTGAGGGAGGTGGTCATCCTTTTTACAAACACTTTTAGTTCATCTAATGTGACTTGTGTGTTTTGTGCTTGTGTTTGTGGCCAGGTATGGCATGCGTGAGTTTGTGGTCATCTCCCCCGGAACCAACTGCGAGGCCATCATCAGCGAGTCCAAATGCAACCTGCTGCTCAGCTCTGTGTCCATCGCTCTGGCCAACACCGGATGGTAGGTCAAGTTCAATAGTATTTCTGCATGCTTGTTTTTTCGTGTTTTTTTAAAGATGTATTTTGGGCTTTTCTTGCCTTTATTGGACAGGACAGTTTCAGATGAGACTGGAAAGTGATATAAAGTGAGAGAAAAACGTGGAAAGATCTGGAAACGAGAATTGGGGGCCAGAATTGGACCCGGTTCCCCCCGGTATAACAGTACCGTGCCTCAGCCGTTTGACCTGCGTCCAAGACCACGCACGCTCTTTTTTCCTTTGTGATGGTTGATCAGTCCGTCTTACGGTCGTAAACTGATTTTTGATGCCCATCACCGGATGGTAGGCAATGCTTTACAGAATACGTGCTTGCTTGTTTTTAGTTGTGTGCAAGCAGTTCTGAAAGGCACTGTGTTGGTCAGTTGGACAGTTGGACACCGTCTCGCTTTTTTTCTGTGTACAAGACTTTGGTTTGTTGTTCACCTTGTTCCAATGCTGTTTAATATTTCAGGCTGCAACTTTTAGTGAGAAGATTGCCATCAGTAACTGGGTGTATCAAGCTAAATCATTTCTCAGGTGCTGGTCAGAGATGTTTCCACAGCTATTTTAAGCAGCAGAAGCTGAACAGCAACAAAATATTAAAGGTGTTTAACATTGTTAACATTGTCTTCCTAGTATCATGTTTGGCGTGTAGGCGTATAAAAGTGGGATGATGTTGACCATCCTCCTGGAATAAGCCCCTTTCAGGCTGATTCAAGACCCCGTCCTGCATCATTTGCATCACTGTGTCGCAGTTTATTCCAGGAGAATGACCTGCCTGGCATAACATCACTCTTCACTTAATGGCCTCCCGATAACAAATGCTTGTTGACAAGGCGGAGACCTGGCAAAGGCTGTTGATTGCAGGCATGACATTCACACGCCGTGGTTCATCGCCTATTGTCCCCCCCGCCCCCCGAACACAGCTCAGCGATAGCAGTTTGTGTTTGTTAGCCCCTCTTGTCATTTGATCACATCTTTGCAGCCCTGAAATTAAAGATTTTTAATTAGAGAATGGAGGAGTACTGTGGAGTGGAGGGGAGGGAGGAGGGGTGTTCAAAAGAAACATGGCGCGTCAACGGATAAACAGCGTCCCAGAAGGATTGATCTGAGGCCTGTTAATGAGCTTAGTGTAAATGAACCTGGCTGGGTACCTCAATAACAAAAGATTAACAGCGCTCTGGCATTCCGGAAACGTCTCAGAAAACTCACCTCCGCATCCCTTCATGGCAAGTCAGACGGATTGTCGTATCAGCATCTTAGACAGACTGATGGCCATTGGGAGCTTGGCTTTCTCCTTTATGTCCTTGAAGCACATTTTTAGCTGTATTGTTTTGTAAGAAGAGAGAGAGTAATGCAGCTGATGGTTGGCAGAGATGGATCAGACTCAGCTTTATTGCTGTAGTGCAGAGCAATGATACAGAACCAGTGGAATTCACTTAGTATCTACCAGAGGTGCAGGAATATTGTGCTGTCTACAGAAAAAGAGCAGATAAATTATGGACTACTGCATAGGTAATGCCATATATCTTGAATGTGCAGTAGATAGTGTTTTTTTTTCTACCTACATGTATATGGTTTTATTTCAAACACCTGAATTCACAGAGATGAAAATGAAATGCAAAATGACAGTTTTAGGTTCTTTACTGGACAGCAAATGTACCATGTCAAACACTGTTTGACCAACAAAAATACAATGGCTTATCCTTTGAGTAAATAAGCATTGCATATGGGAAAAAATTGCAATGTTAACATTTAACAGTGTAGTCATGAGTGATTCGCTGTAAAGGGGACGATGTGTTGTGCAGCCGTACAGCAGTTATCAATCCTAAGGGATGAGAAGCAGTGGCGGCTGGTAGTCTGTCAAACAGGGGAGGCTGTTCAATTACAATATGTCCAGAACGCAAAATTAAGGGGGGGGGGGGGATTTTGACACACATCTTACATTGGTCCTGAGCCACATATGGCCTCACACACTAAAGGACTCTTGTTGAAACAAATTTGTTAATCATTAATCATTATCCCCCTTGTAGCCTATTCATAGGGAAATGTTTTTATTATTATTATTATTATCATTAGGCCTACCTCCGCCACATAATGATGTGATTTAGTTTGCCTTCGTTGTCTTTGTTCATTACTGGGTGCACGGCTTAACTTACCACTAGAGGTCGCAAAATCTTTAATTATTTACCAGACATTGCCAACACAGTAGGAAACAAGGACTCGCCACTCACGGGACTTGGCAGTTAACCAGTTGATAAGACACCACGAAAGCTCAAAAGAAACGGTTGTTCTTCCCTACCCTTTTCACCAAGTCAATATTAGGCAGTGCTCTGCTCTGCTCCTTGATATTCATTTTCTCCTCATAAGGACGACTGGAATTCGCCAGAATTTTATCCACAATGCTTGGCATTTTGCATAGCTCTCTAGCTTTCTTGCAAGCTAGCCCTAACGAAAAGTAGGCAACTTCAACTTTTGAATTGGGAGATTAAAAAGGATAAGGACATGCCACTATTAAGACTTTATTCGCAACACTAGTGTCACTAGGTTTACAAGAATATGTACACAAAACTGGAGTACACCGCAATGAATAGCTTCCCCACTGGTTACCACGATGAAACTTCTCAGTCAAATTAATAACATATCCGCATTTCGAAATGAAATCAACTACTGTAGCCTACTGACACGGGGTTCACCCAATCACAAGTCGGAGCTCCAGTCTCCGGTCCCTCCCCCCTCCTCTCTCTTCTCCATTCACTCCCAGTGAGGCTCAGTCTCAAAATCAAAAAAAATTCACGGCAATAGCCAATGACCGTTTAGCATTTTGCCATTGAAAAATCGTACAATCCCACATGCCATTGAAGTCCATTGAGACTCGACTCGCTTGCGTTGTCATGAGCGGAAAAAAACTTGTGCGAGCCTCGGGATCTTATAACAGATTGGTTTCATCTCTAAGTTGAGCACATGCATTTTCTATGGAGCTGGGTCTGAAATAGCAATGTTATTAAGTTGTGTAAAGCATTAGTTTACATACTATTCTCCGTGATTTTGGACAGGAGGCGGCGCCTCCCTTGTACTCAAAGAGGAATCGCCTCTGATGAGAAGGGGTGTGTTGGCACCGTTCTTCTTTCACACCTGCTGGATGGCAGGATGAAGAGAGTCAGTTTGGGGTAAAGGTGGTGCAGGGCACCATCTGCAGTGATGTGCTTGTTCACCGTGCGGAGACCTCAGTGCTCTTGATAAATGATGGCAGCCCAGCGGTGGGTATATCTGGGTGCCAGTGATCCATCGGGCAGCTTTCACCTTCTTCTTCTGAAGCACTTTATGGTTCGCCGTAACCTCAGAGATCACGTACACACACACAAGCATTGGCTAAATCACGGGCACTGGCTGAGTTTTGACGGAGGTGGGGGTCACAGCAGATCCTGCAAGGCCACCGGGAAAATGAAAACACGATCTGTCAAAAAGTTGAACATTTCTCAACATTTTTTTATGGAGGTTTGGCATTCAACACAGTGCATGGAGAACTACAATTCAGTGTGGCAGTGCGTGAACTCACCGATGTAAAGTGAATGGGAATGCTGTTCACGGTGTGACTACAGGGTGAGACAGATGTCATGCCGCACTGAAATGCAGTTTGTGACCTATTCTCAGGTGCTGCAGAGCTAGAAGTCCACTGGTATTCATACCAGGTGTACACAGGTGAGCTATTCGTGAGCCTTTTTTAGAAAGTATAGAAAGATGACTGTGCTATTTCTGACAAGAAGCCTGTGCTATTGTTGAGAAGTTCAGGAAGCAGGAGAGACTCTCGAAGATAGGAATGCTGTGAAAGCCCTTAGAAACTACAAGGCAAAATGTCAATATGTACCAAGTAACTTTTGTAGAAGTATAAGAACTTCTACAGCTGTTGGTATGGATGTGGGTACACTATATGCAATGTATGGCTTCTTGCCCACCAGAAGTTCATTTTTCTCCCTTCTTGGCCTTGGCCTTGAAATGAGGTGGCAGGTTGTTTCCTGGCATAATCATGATGCCAGGTGGGAAAACCCATCCTTCAAAGGTTGTCAAATGGAGCCACAAACACTCTGGGTATTCTTAGGAACTAACTTCTCTACGATGACATGGAACTTTCATTGATGACATGTCAACTAAATTGACACACTGTATTGACAAAAGAAAGCTTTTAGGTATAAAAGATTAATAAAAAAGAACCCAGAATATTTCAATGTTGCAAGAATGGCATAACGGAGACAAAAACGATTGTTGTTCTTGAAAATCAGCATTATCCTTGTGTTTTGGTGAATGACATGACGTTTGTCTAATTACAGAAAACTTCTTAAGCAGGAATAAAACCTTTCAGTCGGCTCAGATGTGTGAGGCGCAGGCAGATATTGAACTGCTTTTTCCAAGATTTGGAAGCTGTTACATCTTCTCATTTCACCACACAAGAGTGCCTTTGATTAGTCTGATGCAGGTTTCATATCCAGCCCCTTATTAAGCAAATAAGCTCATTTCGTACTAATTTTGTCTTTGAGTGAAACTGCCAGCTGAGCTGTTTCCATATTAATGTAATGTTTGCCGTTGTAGTGAGCGAGGATTTGTGTTTATTGATTGATTATGGAGGGTACACAAGTGTCATCATTTTAGTCCTCTAATTGGACACTAGCAGTCCAGTCCTGGGAGAACATGGAGCTCTAAAAAAGACTCGTCAGTGTTTCCCGAAGAACATTTGAAGAGTTCAGATGCAAAACCCTGTTAAAGCTATTAGAAAATGTGTCTTAAAAAGTACAAAGTGGGCCCAGCCGTGGCCTAGTCGGCTGGGCACTGGAGTGCAACTTGGGTGACCCGGGTTCGATTCCTGACCTGGGTCATTTCCTCCTCATGTCAGATACTCCCCTGTCTCTCTCTCCCACTCGTTTCCTGTCCCACTCTTCGCCGTCCTCTCTAAATAAAGTTGAAGTCGACAAATGGCTGGGGGAAACTCTGCTCCTTTTGTGGTATCTCATGGCATATCCGTTAGTACACAGGCTGATAATTGAGGAGGAGGAAGAGGAGAAGGAGGAGATGCTGTTTACGTTGATCAGACACACTGGAGTCCAGAGTACAGTGGCACAGAGCGAAGCTTATAGATATGTCATATGTCTGAGAAGGGGGATCACATCGGTTTTCAACACTGAACTTGGGTTAATGAGTAGCATTGTGACGTATTGGTTACGACTGTTCTTGTAGGTTATTATGGACATAGATTGTAGTACTGTACATGGGTATACTGAATACTGTAGGTACCCGTATGAGCCTGCGATGTTGCACAGGGGGCGTCCTCTGCTGGTCGTTTGCAGTAGCACATGCACAGACCAAACTGGTATTTGTCCATACAATATGGTATCCTGGTAAATTTTCAGATATGAAATGAAAGGAGCAGCAAACTTTGATGTGCAACTGCAGCTGTGAATATAATGGCTAGGAGCAGAGTTTTATACAGTAGAAGTACTCTTACAGATGCAATTTCAACACTCCAATTTGAAACCATGTAATCATCATACCACTACTTCTACCTCTTTATACAACTCTGGCTAGGAGGAGGTCATCAAGGGCAAAGCAGGGAATGCAGCAGCAGCAGCAGCAACAGTAGAGTTCATCAGTATGTCCTGATTCCAGTACCTGGATTCTCAATTGAGTGTGGACACCTACCAAAACACATTGCAATAACCCCAGCCAGATATCCAGTACGGCATTGGCAACTTTGCAACTTTGGCTGGTCCATCAGAGGTCAGGCGGCTATAATGTGATGGGCGTTCACCTGGTTCAGGAGGATATACTAAGACAAGCGTCTGAGTTTGAGCAGACTGAGTGAGAGGGGCTGCCTATTGAATTGCAGAGTTTTGCTTTTTCTATGACTGACTTTGACCTGCTGGTTTCCCCGGGCAAAAGCTTGCAGAGTCAGTGGTGGGGTAGGGCTGTAAAATAATAATAGATACCGATGCGTCGATCCTATGGCCGACAATCGATTCGAATCGTATTATATTGTGGGGCATTCTTATTTATCAGAAATTATCGAATTGCTGACCCCTGCGCAATGCTCTAGCTCCATAACATAATAAAAGTGGAACAGTAATTGGGGAAAAAATGAATCGAATTGAATCATATCGTATCGTGGGACATTCTGAAATATAGAAAATAATCGAATCGCTGCCTTAAGAATTCAATATCAAATTGAATTGTCATGGAGACTGTGATTTACACCCCTAGGTGGGAGGTAGCAGAGCTGTCTGGGGTCACCCGCACTGCTGGAAGCTGCTTTGATGTGTGTGAATCTGTGATTCTTTGTGTTTGACAGTAAGGGCCAAATAAGCACTACTTTTCTGTTTGAAGACTGCTTCTGTATTAAATCAAGCCTCGGTTTGTAATTTTGGTATTTGTGTCTGAAGAGAAAAAAGGAAGGTAGGGGTTCAGAAAGCCAGTGTTTTGTTTCATTTCTTACTTTTTTTAATGGCATTTTATTGGCTTGAAGAAAAAAAACCTTTGTGTGGTCCAGCCTGCTGGTTCCCAAAGCAACGTGCTTTCAATAGGTTGTGACATTTCACTTAGCAACTGAGGCAGAAGATGAAAGCGCGGATCGCCCTGGCAACCTGCCTAGCTGCCTGCCTGGTACACAGGGCTGGATTAACGCACAGGCTAGATATGGCTGCAGCCTACAGGCCCCCACCTGCAAGGGGGGCCCTGATTGGTCAAAACTTAATTGCAGAACTGTGACAAGATGCAATATTGAAAAATGAATATGTCGTGTTGAGTGCAGTTGGTAGACATGTTATCCTTAATTCCTCGCTCGTAATTATGACACTGTGTATGTAAATTTGTTGCTAAATTTGCCCTCTGGGGGAGGTCCACAGCAGCCTTTAGCCAAGGGGCCCCAGGCCATCTTAAACTGGCCCTGTCGATAGACGTCCTTGGGCGGCGCAGGTGGGATCAGCGGAAACATCTGGGCAGCCCCTGTTTTTGGACACATGATGCCCTGATCTGGAAATCCAAACGGGCAGAATACAAGGTGATGGTTTCCAAATCGGTCACAGTTTAGAAGGTGATACAAGGTGATCGTTTCCTAAAGTAAATAGTGCCACTGGCGTAGTTCATGTGGATGCTATCAATAGCTTTTTAAAGGCTGCAAAGAGAAGTATTGCTACAGTCAATGAGAGTATGTTATGACATTTAACATTATTATACAATCGATGGGTACAGTATTTTGAGTTGTGTCCTACAAGCAGGGACATAACTCAAGATTCAATATAAGGTTGAAATACATAATACACAGGCCAAATGCAGCGTATACAGGCCCGTGTACTCGATCATTGCTGTTTTGTTTGCCTGCTGTACCGTGCATGATTACATTGCACATGATGCACACTGTGTAATGCATTACTAAATAAATGAGATGCAACTGCAGCCTTGTTGAATCATAGCTGAATATGCTTGGCAAATGATTACAAGTAGTCATACAGTTAGATTGATCACAATTAACATCACGACAACGATTAAGTCATTACATGAATGCCTTTTGAAGGGTCGCAGAGACAAGAGTCTTATGTGAAGTGTGCAGTGTGTCTGGTGGGCTGGTGGGTGTCCTTAATGCACTTATCGTCGCTGTTTTAGATTGCACGTTCTACAGTGCGCACCTTGAAAACTGCAGTATTTAATCAGATTCAACGCTAGTCTTGCTGTATCATGGCTGTGAATATGGTGGCGCAAATGATTCTCGGTAGTCATACAGTTAGCTCACAATTACCATTACGAGTATGCAGATTGCCTTCGCTGCATGTCTAGACAGCACTTCATAGTTCAGCACAATTTTGCTGATGGAACTCTCTCTCTCTCTCTCTCTCTCTTTCTCTCTTTCTCTCTCTCTCTCTCTCTCTCTCTTTTTCTTTCTCTCTCTCTCTCTCTCGCGCGCAAATGCTAATGTTATTCAAGTTAATCGCTCAGCTTCCACTTCACCACTACACCCACCCACCCACCCACCCCCCTGCAGAGCTATCGCAACCACCTCAAAATAACCCACACGACTCCACTGTAAATGCCTTAGATGTTTCCTGAAGGGCCCGGGCCTTGCTCTACCAGGGAATATTATGCAGCTAATTGTGTTGTATTAGGTTGCTAATTATACTGATGCTAAAGCACAGCGGGGGAGGCCGCCAGTTGGAGGCTTGGGATTGTTGTTGACGCAGTGCATGCGATATTGCCTTGCCTTGCTGCAGAGGATGCTATTAGACCCAGGAAGATTTTTCTGCAGAGGATATTAGGAATTTTGAGCGATATTGTTTGTCTAGATGCCATCAGCTGTAAATAAAACTGCATATGTAATGGCAAAATAAATGGCCGGAAAATGCAAAATGGTCATAATGTTTTTCTATACCGTTTCTGCTGGTGTCAAGTCACTGAATATTCCACTAGGTGGCACTGTGGAGCTTCCTAAGTACAAACAGCCCTCCAGATTTTAGTCGCAAGTAGTGGTAGTGCTGGTGATAGTCATCATCATGGGTTTGTGGTTTTGACAAAATGAGATCCCATGGCCTTGACTGCGACTGGATGACATTATGTCATGTGTGTACCAAGCCCACATGAGTCATGGTCAGGCCAGCTCGACCCGACCGCCACCTTGCCCCAAACATTGGCATGACACAACGCACCCGTTGGTACAGCCCAGCAGGCTCACGAATCATTTGGTATCAAAAGTGCCTACTTGTAGTGGGCACCTTGCTCTCATTAAGTATGATTTGGGGGTGTATGGATAAGATAACTCTATGTATTTCTTTGCCCCAACCCCACTCCTTTCCCACTCCCCACACCTACTGAGATTGCCCTACTCACCAACTTAACATGCCCTTTCCAGCCAGGTGAAGCGCCTTTCATGTTGTACCGCTATTCGGATAAGAACCTCCTACTCACCGGCTTTGAAGACTTCTTTTGATAAGACCTATATTTACTCACTCAGCACACCTGTCTCCATTCCTGTTGGTAGACGCCTGAATGACACTCTTCTCTGCTCAACCACTCCAACCATTCCCTCCCACTTCCAGCCAAGGTGCCGGTGTTCGGCCACAGCTTCCAACCATCCCCCACCAAAAGACCCCCTTCTCCTTTAGACAGGCAATCAGGTGGTGGTTGGTGCGTAGACCTCTGCTTATGCCTCATGACTCTGATCTGCTCACCTGGCGCTGCCTGTTCTTTGTCCACACCTCTCACCATGTACCAATGTTGGACCACAGCTTCCAACCAAATTCCAACAAAACCCCCTTCCCCTTCTACCAGGAGCTGTTTTGTAGACCTCAGTGCATACGCCTAATCAGACCCCCTCTACTCACCTGTGAGGCTATACTAAGAACATGGTTAAGTGATAAATCAGGCCTAGTTCACCTACAGGAAGTGGTAAACCTACTTATAGATACTACACCTGCAGGCATCATTAAGTTAGAAAGTGAGGAGGACTGCAGGCTCTTCTATTAGATGATTTACCACTACCACAAGGTTAACTTAACCTAGTTTGTGACTGAATCAGCTTCTTAGTATACCCTCCAGGTTTGCCTTTTTCTTTGTCCATGCTTAAATACTTACTTACTTACTTAAACCCCCCTGCCTGTTTCATTGTCCAGGCTATTAAACCTCTCCTCCTCCTCCTCCTCCACCTTTCCAGCCAGGTGCCGGTGTTGGTGCAGATCCAGCACAAGTGGCGGCGCATGTACGCGGGCGAGTGCCAGGGCTCCAACGTGCGCACCGACTTCGAGATGGTGCACCTGCGCAAGGTGCCCAGCCAGTACAACCACCTCTCCGGCCTCCTGGACATCTTCAAGTCCAAGATTGTAAGTACTTCTTAGAGTTTGGGTCAAGATAGGCCACTGGTACCCCATTCTGACAAAGCGGCACATTCTAGGTTCTGTATGAGGATTCTCACCCACCCGGGTTATCTCCTCATCCAAAGACTAGTTTTAGACAACTGGACTCTTGAACTTTCAAGGTCCAAAACGAAGTCCAGTTGCTTACAACATGACTCTTTTCACCAGCTGAAGTGTCTTATGGAAAGGGCCTACCCGTTGAGCTCAGCCTACAAACAGTTCCTGGGTCAGTGGTTAGGGTTAGGCCTATGTTAGGCTAACATAGCCTGATCATCATCGACTTTCAAATCTCTTCGAGATTTGGTCTGACCAACAGCATAACCGTTAACCCAAGTATCCCAAGCAGCATTGTTGACCCGCCTCCCTTGGTTTGCTACTGGTTGATTGGTTCCCGACAAAGTGTATGGAGTTCCAGTTTTTTCAGGAGATCAGAAACAATATTTACATATCTCTTGGCCTGACTAGAAGCAACACCAAAGGCTGCTGGTAGCTAGTTACCGAGCTAGCTACAGAATACCAGTTCCAGGTTCCGTTATCTCTTAACATTGGCTGCATCACATCACAGTAACGCTGCAGTATCTCCCACTGCATACACAGGAGCCATATGCTGAGACTCCACCCTGGGCCACCTGGGTGCTGGGTTAAAAAATGAACATGCGCACCTCCACTCAGGCCGGCCATCTATCACTGCTGCCTTGTGTGCTCTTCATCACCGCCCCTCCCCCGCCCCACCACCCCTCACACCTTACAAAGCAACACCTTAAGAGAGAGGTTGGTTAGCAAGCATCTCTCTCTTGCGCGCTCTCTCTGTTTATCTCAATCTTCTCTCTCTCTCGCTCAAGAGTTCTCTCTCTCTCTCTCTCACACACACACACACACACACACACACATATACACACACACACACACACACACACACACACACACACACACACACACACACATACAGACGCACACACCTTCGGGTCAGGCTTACATAGGATGGGTGTGTGTGTGTGTGTGCATGCCAGGCGGCGTGCTTGATAAATGGTGTGCCGTCCGCATGTGAGTGGTGGTGAGGCGGTAGGGGTGTGGGGCTGGTGCTAAGCCACAGCGCCCTGAGACTGCCATCATCTGTCACACCGCGCCAGGGCAGGAGAACACTGGGCTGGAGGTGGCAAGATGTGGAGCAGGGTCGCGAAGCTGCTTCTGGTGGGAGTTAGGAGAGAGAGAGAGAGAGAGAGAGAGAGAGAGAGAGAGAGAGAGAGAGAGAGAGAGAGAGAGAGAGAGAGAGATAGAGAGAGGAGAGAGAGAGAGAGAGAGAGAGAGAGAGAGAGAGAGAGAGAGAGAGAGAGAGAGAGAGAGAGAGAGAGAGAGAGAGAGAGAGAGAGAATATCCGCTTCTGGTGGGAGTTTTGTGTGTGTGTGTTGTGTTGTATTGTATCTGTGTGTGCGTGCCTGTGTGTTGTGTGACTCAGAGAAGCGCCGGGTCATACAGGCCTGTGGGGCATCTCGGAGTGAGAGAAAGGGATATATAATGGAGTCTCCGGGTTACAGGGGTGGAGCCCTGCCTGGAATATGATTAACATTCAAATGAAGCTCAGTCATTTCCCAGCATATTAGCTCTGAAAGGAACACATTAATCCAAGTCCGAGTTACTGTGTAGTTGTGCAAGGCAAGCTAACTAGACGCTCTGCATTGAAGCATCAGTTGCGGTACCGCCAGTGTTGCCAGATGTGTCTGATCAAATCTTGCGCAAAGGTGCTCAAAAACAGCCAAGAGGCGCTAAATTCCGCCCAATTTCAACAAATTGCATTCATTACTATGGGCATAAAACTGCAGAAACTGCAGATTTTTCCCGTTTTTACTCGCAGACAGCCAATCTGGCAACACTGGGTACCGTTGCCTTCAGCATTTTCACAATTAGAAAAAGGTTGTTCTGCACTACCCCTGTAACAATATTGTGTTGAACCATGAAATCGTGATGCGCAGATCCACGAACCGCGATCCAAGGAGGCAGAATCATGACGCGCCTTTTCAAAGTTCTGTTACCTTTCAGTCCCTAAAACAACCATGATATGAGGGGATAGTACTTGCAAGCTTAAAATCATCTTTTTTTCTCACTTTTATTTTTGAACTTTTAGTAGCTGTTGTAAAGAAAGAACGAGACATTGCATAGGTAGCCTTGAGACTACCTCTCTTGTGGTCTTGTGCTTTTTTAGTAGGTTTGCCTCTTGTTCCTGATAACTGTGAACCAATCTGTGTCTTTTCTTGTCTGTGAATGATAACCCACAAAACGTAATGTATTTGGACTTTCCAAAGCTACAAGACCTTGAGTTGTATTATGCTGTCTAGCCAAAGTAGCAAGAGTGTCTACTTCAGCTGTACAGTCTCATCCTCATTTTGAAAAAGGAGAGATTTAGTGTTTATAATTTTACAAACCTTCTAAAACCACTACTATGACTGGTAGCAGGAGTAGCAAGCATATCAGCCTCAAAAGCTCATTCATGTTGCGAAGACTAGAGAGAATTGAGGGATTTACATGCTGCATTTTTTTTAATTCCCTCCCTCATCCCTCCCTCATTCCATTATGTTGTCCTCCTTTCCACACCCCCTCCTCCTATCCCTCTATCTTTCTATGCTTCCCTCCACCCCCTTCCTCCCTTCTCCCTCCACCTCTTATACCTCATTCACTCCTTTTTTTTGTCCTACTTTCCCACCACACTCCACACCCCCTCATCCTCCTTCTTCCGTCCTCCACTCTTCCTCATCCGTTCATTTGTCCTTTTTTGTCCTCCTCTCCTTTCACCCCTACCTTCCTCCCTTTCATTTCTCATCCGTTCATTTGTCCTTTTTGTCCTCCTGCTATCCTTTCCTTCAACCCCCTTCCTCATTCGTTCATACGTCCTTGTTTTCCTTCTCCCCTATCCCTTTCACCCTTTCCTTGTTCATTCATTATTTTTTCACCCGTTCATTTGTCCTTTTTGTCCTTCTGCTATCCCTTCTTTCTATCCCCTTCCTCATCCGTTCATTCATCCCTGTTGTCCTTCTCCTCTCCCTTTCACCCTTTCCTTGTTCATTCCTTCATTTGTTCATTTGTCATCTATTCATTTGTCCCTATCCCTTTCACCCCTCCCTTCCTCCATTTCCTTCCTCATCCGTTCATTCATCCCTCTTGTCCTCTTCTCCTCCCCCTTTCACCCTGTCCGTGTTCATCTGTTCATTCGTCCCTCTATTGTCCTTCTCCTATCCATTTCCTTGTTAATTTATTCATCCGTTCATCCGTCCATTCATCATCCATCCTTGTTGTCCTCCTCCTATCCTTTTCACCTTTCCCATGTTCATTTGTTCATCTGTTCATTCGTCCCTATTGTGTTTCTCCTATCCATTTTCTTGTTCATTCCTTCATCCGTTCATCCATTCATCCATCCTTGTTGTCCTCTCCTCCTCCCCCTTTCACCCTTTCCCGTGTTCATTCGTTCGTCTCTTCATCCGTCCTTGTTGTCCTCCTCTTCTCCTGTGCCCAGGGCTGCCCTCTGACGCCGCTGCCGCCCATTAACATTGCCATCCGCTTCACCTACGTGCTGCAGGACTGGCAGCAGCACTTCTGGCCCCAGCAGCCCCCCGGTGAGTACCTGACGGATGGGCCGCATGTGCACACACACACACACGCACGTACACACACACACACACACACACACGAGCGTGCACGCACACACACGAGCGTGCACGCACACATACACACACACACGAGCGTGCACGCACACACACACACACACACACACAAACGCACACACACAGACACCTGACGGATGGGCCACTCGCGCCAAGCTCAGCCGCGCAGGGTGCACAAATACACACAAACGCATGCACAGGTCATGCACACGCATTGCACAAAACACACACACACACCCACACACACACACACACACACACACACACACACACACACACACACACACACACACACACACACACACACACACACACACACACACACACATCTGACGGATGGGCCACTCACACCAAGTTCAGCAGCTGCGCAACTCAAAGCTCAACTCAACGCACACAGTTATACACACATGCATCCCTCCCTACTCAAACACACATACACACACATATGCCACGTACACACACAGATGTGCACCGTACGCACGTACACACTCTCTCACACACACACACACACACACACACACACACACACACACACACACACACACACACACACACACACACACACACACACACACACACACACACACACACACACACACACACACACACACATTGACCCCACGCACCCCCTCACACACGGTAATGTCCTGCATGCACGCATGCACGCACTAATGGGATATGCACACACAGCCACTTCTAAATAAATATGCACACACACACAGACACACACACACACGTACGTACGTCCGTACATACAGCCACCTCTACAACTATACGTGTACACACACACATACACATACACACACACACACACACACACACACACACACACACACACACACACACACACACACACACACACACACACCCCTCAGCCTCAGCCCTGCAGCCCCCCCTCTCCGTGTGCCAGTGCTCTGCAGCTGCAGCCTCTGTCTTTCTGCTGGCACGGCACAAATATGTAGGTTGGCTGGAGAAGTGGCTTTTGGGAGGAGTGTGGTGCATTCACCATTTTTTATTTCTTTTTACACTTCTTTTTGCAACAATTGCCTCTCAATAAAGCGTTTTGTTTCAGGAGCGATTTGGTTGAGGTAGTCTTTGGATGGGAGCGCTTGCATGACAAGCGGGGTCATAACAAAAGAAAAAGAAGAATTCACTGCGCTCTCATTTTACAAAAAACATGTACCCTTTATTGTCTCTCACTGATGTGCACAAATGATTGTCTTTCATAATTATGACATCTATTAGGATTAAAGAAAGACTGACTTACTATATATGTGGCATGCTGAAAATACATTAGATTCTACTACACAGTTGTTACTAAGCAATTGTATTGTAGGATAATTAGATTTTATTCAGTACCCTAAAGGCATGTGTTGAAGGTGAATGTGTTGGTATATATTCCATATTTATACAGTGTGTATGTGTGTACAACACTACTTTATGTGTAGATTATATTCTTCACAGTTACTATCAAATGAAAATGCATGCAAGATAATGAGATTTTATTAGGTACCCTATAGGTAAATGGTGAGTGTATAGTGGTGTCCTGCTGAGATGGATTTTCCATATGCATGCTATATATGAGTGCACTGCTTGTGCGTGCGTGCGTGCGTGCGTGCGTGCGTGCGTGCGTGCGTGCGTGCGTGCGTGTGTGAGTGTATCTCATTAGTGTGTGTGTCTGTCTGTCAGTCTGTCTGATTATTCCTTAGACTCTCTAGACAGTTACTAATTACTAACAATTTAAAATATAGGATAATGATTTCTTTTTTCGTGAAATTAAATTTTACACTGTATTTATGCACTGCGTTGTGTGTTGATCCTAGATTAGATTCTCCACACGTTACTACCAAATTAAAATATATGTTGAGATTCTATTCTCAACTCAATAGGTGCGGGTGTTCTATATAGATTGTTCCATATGCAGGCTGTACCCCATGTGTGCTCTGCTTTTGTGTTGATTGATGGATTAGATTCTGCTACACAGTTATACTACGGAGATAACAAATTAAAAAGTAAGATGATGAGTTTTCCTTTTGAACCCTGCAGGCAGGATGTGAGTACTGTGTAGTGTGTAGTGGTGTCCTGTATATGATTTTCCATATGCATATAGTATACAGGGAAGCCGACAGGGCGGCACAAAGGGGTCACTTGTCCCGGGCCCAGGGAGAGAGGGGGCCCAGAATTGGATCCTCATTACATGTGATCATTTGGGTTTGGGGCCCTTTCAGATGTTTTTGTCCCGGGCCCAGTGAAAGTTGTCAGCGGCCCTGCTTATATACAGTATGTGTGTTCTGCTTTCTGTCACAGACTTCGATGCACTGCTTGCAGGGGAGGTGGGTGGAGTAGAGTTTGGGAAGCTGCCTTTCGGGGCCTGTGAAGATCCAATCAGGTAGGATTGTTTTTCCCCTCTTGCTGTGCATCTTTTTCTCTTTCTCTTTGGCATTCTCTCTCTCTCTCTCTCTTTCTATTTCTCTCTCTCTCTCTCTCTCTCTCTCTCTCTCTCTCTCTTTCTCTTTGTCTTTGGCATTCTCTCTCTCTCTCTTTCTCTTTCTATTTCTAGTGCTCTCTTTCCATCTCTCTCTATCCTTTCTCTTTCTCTCCCTCCCTACCTCCCTCACCTGTTTCCTTTCCTCCTTTTGCTCTGGTTTTGTTATATCCTCTCCTTTTTTTCTTTCCCTCTGTCCCTCTATCTCACCTCCGTAGTTTCCTCGATGCTCCTCCTTTACGCTGCTCCTGCACTCCTGCACAAAAACATTCATTAAAAATGTGATACTGTAAAGTGCAGAATGCATTCAGCAGACCAAGGGCATTAGCAAATAAACAGGATCATTAAGACCTCCTTTCAGTCTTCATCTCTGAGACCTCATAGTCCATGAGATGCTCTCTGTATTATAGCGACCTCACTCTCCTTTTCTGTAATTAAAGAGGATAATGTGTGGATAATATGTGTTCTTTTTCTTACATTCCCGCCTTGGCTGCGGCGTTATGTGAGCTAAATTGCTTGAACTTTTGTGCCCCCCCCCCAGTGAACTGCACCTTGCTACCACTTGGCCGCATTTGACGGAAGGGATCGTAGTGGATAACGACGTGTATTCGTAAGTACTGTCCACGTGCACGCGGACCATGTATGTTAGGGGGCGCGTACGCGCACGAGCACACACACACACACACACACACACACACACACACTCATACATACACACACATCTCTTGTGTCGGCAGATCTATATATGATCAAGATGGCATTAACCTCTGACGTTTCGCACTCCACCTCGCTGGCATGGCAACAGTTCTTGGAACACTCTGCACCAAAGTTCTGCGGCGAGATGAGATGAGATGAGATGAGATGAGATGAAATTAATTCACAGTAAATTACTTTACACCTCTCTTCTCGTGTCTTGTGACAACAACTCCACTGAGCTGTTTTCTATCTTCTCTTCTTTTTTTCCCTCACTCCTCCTTCTCTCTTTTTCTCTCTCCACATCAGCGTCTCACTCTTTGGCTTCTTCACTCTTTCACAAGTTTCTCTCTCTCTCCTTCCTCCCATCTGCACCCAACGCACCCAGCGCTGGCTGATGCTACAGCGTGTTTCTATTTTTCAAGACGTGTCGACCATATTTTTTCACCTCGTAACTATCGAAGTGGAGAAGCAAGTAGGGCAGGCACAAAAAAAAAACACACACACACACACACACAACACAACACAAGAAGAAATGTTCTCAGGAAACTCTTGTGCACGGGTCAGGACGGGAGGAGTGGAGAGGAGGTGAGGACAGGAGGTGCTGCTGGCTGGTATATATTTGTATATATGCATCACGACTTCTGGCAATCACGTTTCCTGAATCCCAGCTGCGCCTTTATTTATGCCTTCTTCTTTGGCTGCCTTTTTTCCTGGTTGGTGGAATGGGTAGTATTTTGGATTTTTTCAGCGCTGGTGGGTGGGAGTCACATTGAGCCATTGAAGGAGTCTCTTTTTTTTAATTGAAAGGATAATAGCTACTTATTACACCTTGGTGTCCAATTTTTTTTTTCTCCAGCCCAGCTGATGTGTAGGCTGACAGCTTTCTTTTTTTTCATCGTTCTTTTTAGTTTTTGGTTTCCTCCTCCTCCTCCTCCTCCTCCTCCCCTGTTCTCACCTTCCCCATTATGTCTTGTGCTGCCAAGTTGGCGGGTTCAGTGGGTTTCTAAAATAGTAGGTGGACCACTGCTGCCCGCCTCGCCTGTCCCCACTGTTTCACAAGTTGCCATGTCGTTGAGAGAGGAAGGCTTCTTCAACACGCACCGCTCCGATCGAAAACTTTGTTTTTCCGACTCGAACGACCTAGTTTGATGGTATGAATCCAGCCGTGCCTTTTGTGTTGGTTTAATTGCTGAGGCGACGTCGCTAAGGTTCTGACAACCGACTTCAGAATTAAGTTGGAATTTTATCATCGAGAAAAGTGTTAACACCTCCTTTACGACTGTGGAAATGTGAACATTTGATATGCATAATGGCATGCACGTATTTGATTGGGTGATGCGAAAATAATTTGGTGCCATCATGTACTTATGACCTTTGAACACATCACATTGCTCATTCTGCTAAACTGGTTAGAGCGCCATTTTAACTGTTGAATGTGCTGAATGTTTTCCCTCTCAGTGACTTGGACCCGCTGCAGGCTCCACACTGGTCCGTGAGGGTACGCAAGGCCGACAACCCCCAGTGCCTTCTGGGTAAGAGACAGCACATCTATCTCTCTTCTATCTCTCTTTCCATCTCTCTCTCCATCTCTCTCTCTCCACCTCTCTTTCTCTCACTCGCTCCATCTCTCCCTCTCCATCTCTCTCTCTCTCTGTGGCTAGCAACCAGCTAATGAGAGAGATGGCAGCTGCCACTACTAGATGTAATAATGATGATGGTGTGGTGTTGGTGATGATGACGCAAGTGCTAGCTGCTGATGGAGGGTGAGAGGAAGATGACAGGGTGGAGGTGGAGGTCGAGTGGTGTGGTGAAGAGAAGTGGCATAGTCGCTTTTATAACCACACTATCTAGAGTCTATTACTTAACTTGTTGCAACATATCTCTTCCTGGACGGAGTTAAAACTTTCAGCCACTTTGTGTTGCATCTATTACTTTACTCATCTCTTGGACAAAGTTTAAAAAAAATCTTGCATCATTTCCCCTCTTGTTGAAGTAAAAAAAAGGAAGGTTGTTAAATAAAAAATAAATCACAAATGAGTGAGTTATTTCCTGTTTTCATGACTTTACTCACAACACATTTCCTAGTAGAGGTTGAAAGTTGAAACTCTAAAACCACAGTGTCTAGAACCCATGCCTAAACTTGCGTCATGTATTCATGTTGATGGAAAAAGTACAGTCAAAAAATGTTTGGAACAAAAACTAGATGTGAGTGAGTGAGTTGAGTCTTGTGTGTCCTAGGTGAGATCCTGTTGTGAGTTAATGTCTGTGTGTCCTAGGTGAGTTCCTGTTGGAGTTCTTCAAACTGTGTATGCTGAAGGAGTCCACTGAAGAGCTACTGGGAAAGAGTACTGTGGAGGAGGAGGGCAAAGGTACAGCATCAAATGCGTGTGTGTGTGTGTGTGTGTGTGTGTGTGTGTGTGTGTGTGTGTGTGTGTGTGTGTGTGTGTGTGTGTGTGTGTGTGTGTGTGTGTGTGTGTGTGTGTGTGTGTGTGTGTGTGTGTGTGTGTGTGTGTGTGTGTGTGCGTGCGTGCGTGCGTGCGTGCGTGCGTGCGTGCGTGCGTGCGTGCGTGCGTGCGTGCGTGCGTGCGTGCGTGCGTGCGTGCGTGCGTGCGTGCGTGCGTGCGTGCGTGCGTGCGTGCGTGCGTGCGTGCGTGTGTACAGGTTAGACAATGTGTGTTTGTTTATGTATGCTGGACGGTGTGTGTGTGTGTGTGTGCGCGCACGCATGCATGCGTGTACGCTGGACAAGCTGTGTTTGTGTGGCTATGTTGCACTGTGTGTGTATGCGTCTGTGTGTGTCTGTGCATGTGTGTGAGTCTGTGAATCTGTTTGTGTATTCGTATTTTAACGTTTTCACTGAGCTCTTTGCTCTGAGTCATGGGCAGCAGGAAGGAATACACACTGAATCATCAGCTTGGTGCCCTCCGCCAAACGCGTCGCATATTTTAATGCGATTACCAGCGCTGAATAATATCAGCGGCGCGCAAGGTGGCTGTAGCACGGCAGGCGAGCAGCGCCACCCTGACACACGCAAGCAGAGAGGGATGCATTTTGGCATGGCTCAAAAATAAACAAAAAACACTAAAACCAACATGGTCGCATGGCCCACGGCTGTTTATTTGTCATCAGTGAAATAATTATTGAGGCTGTTTTCTTTTTAATTTTACGAGGGTGGTCATGATGCATCTCGCCTTTTTTCTGCTCTTGCTCTCATCTTCTTATATTTTTCTCTCTTTTTGTCTTTCTTTCTCTCTCTTTCTCTCTTTCTCTCTCTCTATCTCTCTCTCTCTCTCTCATTCGGTCTTTTCTGGTTTCTTTCTTTTTTAATCTCTTTCCACCCCCTCCTTCGTATCATTATTGTCCCATGTTGGTAGGTAATATCTATTAAACTATTAAAAGCTGCCCTTACTGCACCTCTGTTGTCAGTGTGGGTACATATCCATATCCCTCCTCCTCTTGATTCCTCCACTCTTAAGCCACAAAATAGGTGAGCGAAGGATTCCTCCCTCCTCCATCCCTGGATTCCTTCTTTCGCTGTTTTAAGTCCGACCTGAACGGCCCGTTCCCACACCAGTTGCGTTTGGAACAAGAGTGCTTTACAGTGACCGACTTATTGGGTTCTGTACTTTTCCGCATATGATCGTGTGTTACCCAGATGAACCTGCTGGTGTCTACATGTTAAAGGTATTCTCTGTTCGAATCGTAAACTAACTTTCTATTCCAGAACGGGCAGGTTTTTGGTGTGAACACGTCTATTGGTTTGAGATAACGGTGTGGTAACAGACAGTGGCATGGTTTTCTGTCGGCCTGAACACGCTGATAGTTTACCCCAGATGGGAGGAAAAGAGAGGAAACCAGCAAACAAGGATATGAGGACAGAGGAGTTACGTGTTGATATTATGTACCCTGTGTCATGTATTGTTTTTTTTCTGTCTCATCCAGAGAACGCTGACATCAGCCATGCCCTGTCCAAGCTTACCGAGCCCACTGCCGTGCCCATCTCAAAGCTCTCCGTCTCCAGCATGGTTCACAGCGCTCGCAAGCGCATCCGCCGACACAGACGCGTCGACGAGTCTCCTCTCAACGCAGACGTCCTCAACTCCATACTGTTGGTGAGAGAACACACACAACAGTGTCTGGTTTGCAAGCAATGTTGAGTCTTTTTCAGTTATCTTCATTTTTTTAAGGTGAGGGCTGTATTATTTCCTTGTCAGTGTTTGCCCTGTGTGCAATTATGCCACCACTGGCCAGAGTCTGTGATTACACAAGACACCTATCAACACAATAGACATGCATAAGGAACATAGACAGAAACAAGAAGCATGTAAGGATAGGAACAGACGCAACAGTGTCAAGCTTAAAGCGACACAGAGTAGTTTTTCCTCTTTGGTCAGCCTACAGGTGGTGGGCCCAGTCTCATATCTTGTCAGTTGGTTGGTGTTAACAAGTGGCAACTTTATTTTTGCTTATATAACCCCCTGACAACCCACTCATCAATATTGTGGCTGTTGCCATCCTCAAAACTTGCACATTGATTTATAAAACTGACAACAAAAACTAGCCGACCGAGTGACGTCACGTCAATACAAAGTGAACGAGGCAGAATACAGCTAGCGCGTGCATGCTACCCGGAACCGTCAGATTTCATGGCAAAAAGTTAGGGGGTAGTGGGTAGGGGGTAAGTGGACTCACTTGTTGTGTACATGCAAAAAAAATATTTTTCTCAAACTTTCAGAAGTGCTCTTTTTCGCTGTTAGTGTTCGACTGTCTGACCATCATTGGGCAACGAGAGATAAATGTCAAAAAGAGGACAGGTCTGTTCCCTCAAAGCAATAGAGCAATGAGGTGACGGGGGTAGATCAATTCACCAAAAAACTACGTGTCAGTAAAGAAATCCAAGCTGTGTTATTTTTTCCAGTAACAGGAAAATGGTCAGGAATAAAATGCCTACGTTGTTTCAATGATTAGGTGAATTATCTGCCTATGAAAAAAGCCCGATATGCGGATAAATATTCCCTTTTCAACTTCGAGGGGCGGAGACTTCCCATTGACTGTGCATTGTGTGACGTCACCCCCAGTCTTTTTTATTTTCGTTATTTTTTAATATCAACGTGCAACTTTTCCGCGTGGCAACAGCCAGATTATTGCTTTACATATTGTCAGGAGGTCATATTAGAAAAATCAAGTTGCCACTTGAGAGTGAGAACGAAACTCGCTTTCTAAAGGAGCTACGAAATCTAGCCCACCGTCTACTACAGGTGGAGAGTGCAATTGTCTCTCATGGAGACCTACAGTGCGATGTTCCATTTCACTGAACTCGTCTTATTGTGGTTACTATGTCGCCCATGGAGGGCTGCAAAACAAATTAAGAAGTGCCTGTCATCATGGGTGTTATTAGCGGATGAGTCACTCCAAACGACTTTGTAAACATTATCTTAACGTTGGAGAGGGGAAGAAAAACAACCAACTACTTGGGAGTTGCTTTAAAAATTAATGTGATTACACATTGAAGCACAACACTTAGCCAAACACAGGTGCTGCGTGGTGTAAATGAGAACGGCAGCAGCGGGCGGATGTCTTCCGCTTGCATGTGAATGAGTCGTGAAGGGCCCTGTAAAGTGCTAATGAAGGGGAGAGCAGGTGAAGTCTGCCTTTTGAAGTCATTTTGGTCGTTGGGGCTTGCTGGTGTGGAAAAAAAAAGGTAGAAATAATTCATCCAGCCCTATTTTTTTCAAGGTTTTTATTTTTTTATTTTTTTATTAAGTAGCAGTTAGAAATACAACTAGCAGAAGTAGTCACGAAAATAGGGAAAACCCTGAAAATGAAGGTGAACAGTGGTTTTTAGAAAAGTCTTTTAGTGTAAACTTAATGGGTAGGATTAGGAGTAAAAGAATAAAAAAGTTAATTGGTACAGTTTGACAGAGCGAACCTGATGAAGCGCAAGGCTAAATGTGTTGTTTGCTCAAAAAAAAAAAAACTAGAAAGGAGGAAAAAAGTGAACAGTAATCAGTGATGCAGTGTTTGTGATTTTTCATCCCTTGAATAAAAAAAGGGATGAATCTAATTGGTCTAAAATTAGTCATATACAGTATGCTGTCACATGGCGGAGCAGGTGCTGAAGTGTTGACCGCAGGGACAGCCTGTGGGAGGGTGAGATGTCTTGGTTATCTTTGGTGTTAGGCTGCTAATGAGAGAACCCATTGTATATAACATATATAGTTGGACCCCAAAATTTCATAGTACTCTGTTCAATGGCTTTGAAGCATTTGCTAGGTTACTTCCGTTGCAGATTTGCGGAAATGTTGCTTAGAAACACCATGAACAAGCACTGATGCGTTTAAAAGAATTCTCAAAGAATTCTGTCAATCAATCCAACCTATTCATTGAAACAATTTAAAAGCTTTCATAAAGGTTCTGCACGAAAAAATATTTGGATTGTTTGAAAAGGAAGGGAAACTACCATTTGAAGAAAACGGGGTAAATTCATCCACAAGAATTCTAAAGGAGATGCATTGTTTCAAGTCTCCCGAAGAGATGAATGGGAAATGGCACTCTACTTCAATGTTCCACCGTAAAAATGCCCATTGTCGCTCCCCAGGCGGTTGCTTCATTTTGGAATAGAAGGGGTTCAAGTTAGTATATGTCAATGACAGAGCCAGTAGAGACACGTACAGGAGGGGAGGACTCAAGGCCCATTCGTGCCCTACGTTTGATCAACTGCTTGTCCATTTCTGTCCGTGTGCTCTAACCATCAACATCTCTTTACCTCTGTTTGTCGATGACGCGTGGCACTTTTTTCCACATTTTGTTATTATATGCGTCGTACGTAAATTAAGCTCCTCGATTTCGTGTCAAATTACTGAAGAAATCAACGGTTGGAATGTGTGACACACTCCACACGTATTCGTTACTGTTGCACACTTTGGAATAGGCCTTTAGGGTGGTTGGCAGCCACATTAGAATTGCTGAGCAGTGTAACAGGCTACCTTCCCAAGTTAGACTGCAATGACATCCTCCTCCTTGAAAGCTGATTGACGTGTAGAACGTCGGTACATTGTGTTGACCGAGGCAGAGTATCCGCATAATGTGCAAAGGTGGACAGCATCGTTGAAGTCCGAGATTGACAGCTCCAGTCCAGTAAATATTCAACCTCTCTGTCTGCTGCATATTGTCTGCATACCACCCCCAGCCAACATCCGGCAAAACACCTTTTGTGAGTCAGGTTGAATTTAGCCACAGCGTGGGGGAATTGTTGAATTCTGCCACCGTTGGCATACAGTACAGCCAGTCAGCCACCCGTCATGTCTGCCATGCCACAGGCCCAGCTAGGCAGCTAGTCAGCTGGGCAGACCATTGAGGCCCTGGGGGATAAGGAGTGGGGGTGGGGTGGGGGGAGATCAGCAGCCACCACCTGACAGCTCTCTGTCTGTCTGCCCACGACAAACATTGACGTGTGATACGTACATCGCTGACCAGAATAGCTACTGCATGTCCACTAACAGAATCAGCAGGTCAGATATGTTGACATTTGGCATGCACAGCTGAGAGGAATAGCTGCTGTCCATTAACAAAATCTGGAAGTCCGATATTTTGACGTTGGATATAAACAGCTGAGCAGAAGCGCTGCTCTCTGTCCGCTATGGGAATCTGGAAGCCAGATATTTTGACATTAATTTAGCTGCAAGCAGCAGGACAGTTGGCCATTACATCAGCAGATGTGCTATTTCAGCTTTTTGGCCCCATACAATTGCTCTGTAACGCTGCTCTCAGAGGGGTAACTTGGAATGCATTTTATGCTGCAATAAAAAATAAGAGACAATGCAGCCATTATAGACGTTATTAAATCCTCTTCCTTTAGTACTGTGTTTTAGAAGTCTGATTAAAATCGGATGGAGGTTTTATCGAAGTTTAAACACAGAATACCAAGTGCGGCACCAACAGGCAGCACGCACTAGCACTCCCTTGTTGGCAGGTGGGTAGAAGTGCGATTTAGTCATGGTGTGATTTAAAAATTGGATGGGCGTTGAAATAGTTACAGAAACAAAATAGCAAGTTGGCCAATGCATCGCCAGGTAGTCATCCTTGTTGCTGCAGTCTAATTGTTATTTGTGTGTCAATGTAGCTTAGTTAACATTAGATATTCTGATTTGGGTTGGGATCTGAAAATTGGATGGAAGTTCAAAAAGTCAAGGAGCAGGCAGGAGGCAGGCAGGCAGGCAGGGAAGCAGGGAGGCAGGCAAACAGTACCGGTCTGCCATCCTTGTTGCTGGAGTTTAATTGTTATTTGTGTTTCAGTATCTGTTCCCAGATGCTGCAACTGACAAGCCCAGTGATGCAACGGCAGCCAAGGCCAAACAGGGCAACCCCGATGGGAAATCGGAAGCGGAGCCAGAGGACTATGTAAGAAGAAGCTTTAAACTTGTGCCATTCTCTCCCCCAAACACAGTGCCACTGTCACCCAAGAACAGTAATGAGCGATCGATCAAGCTTGCTGTTGTAGAGTTCGGAAATTACATTATAGGCTTCTGAATTGAGTTCTTTACTTCCCAATATAGCTGTGCAGATTGTAAGTGTCATTACAATTCTAACTATACGCATGGAATGAGTTGCAGTAATTGCCTTAAAAAATTCCGCTCCCTATAAAGCTTCTTAACGAAGTCTGACAGCGAACTATAAATGTAAGTACTGTGGTGTGAAAACGGAAGGTCTGCTTCTGCTGCATTTTATGTTTGAAACTAGTTGAACTGAGTGATTAATATGAACAGTTCTTAGGGTGACATCAGTTTAACTTAGCTCAAACTTAGATCTTAGATCTCAGAAGTGTAGACTGGTGTGTTTTGGACTCTGAGTCACGCTCTTTCACTGCTCAGTGCCTGCGTCCATCATTTTTTTTCCCCTCTCTGCACTGCCACTCAGTAGCGTGGCGTGAGGTTTTTTTCCTAGGAAGCCAAGGAGGGAAAAAAATACCCACCTGAGTAGTATTATTATTATTACTGTACTACTATATTATTATTATTATTAGTAGTATTATTATTATTATTATTATTATTATTGTTATTATTATTATTAACCAGTAGCGGTGGCTGGCTGGGCAGAAAGTTTGGCGGTCGAGTCCATGACAGTAAAATAAATAAGGTATAATTTATGAGTTGCGTTGCATGTTTGCGAGCCAGGAAGTACGGGTACGCGAGTACAGGTGACCTCCGCTGCGCAGCACAGGATGGAGAGGTCTCAAGTCACTGTTTTGTTTCGACAACACATCACGCGCGCAGCTGCAGCTTTTACTTATGCGGGTGACTACTTTTGTTAAGAAATAACAAGAGAAATACTTTGTCTGTTCAGAGTTGGAGTAGTAACAGGCAATTGCGCAAGAATTTGCACTTTACGCACGACACCAGATGCTCCACAACAAGCCCCCTAAACACAACAATTCTGTCTCATCCGTAAACTTCAGTGGCAGTTCAAATGCCCCACAGAACAGAATGCAAAAACACAGCCACCGAACACCATGCACTGACTGACCACTTGTAAGTTATTCTACTGTTGATAGGTTCAACCGGCTCCTCTGAGACGTGCACATCTTGTATCGAATGCCAAATGCGGTGTATGCAGATGTATGGCGATTTCCAGCCAAAACATGCTCAAAACCCCCATGGAAAAATAACCCTGATGCACATGGTTGAAACAGAGCACTGAGAAGAGGCATGAGTAGCTTATATTTAGGACCTGACACTTTATGACACGTTATGCCATCTAATCACCATAGCTCCATGATAGCAAGAGCTAACAAGCAGCTAAAAACAAAGCTAGCTGCACAAACCGTTAGGTGGCCTGCTTATATTCTACGTTTCTGAAACAATTAAACAAGTTTGCCTACCGTTGTAGAAGTTATCCTAAACGTGTAGGTGTCCATGTGAAGATCCTGCCGTTATGTTAAATCCATTTTATGCATTGCCTGCCTTGACATTTGGGAGCCATCAGCTGTGTGCGCGCGCTTTCGATTTTGCCCACTGTAGACTGTCACTATTTCCCCGTAGCCTGTCCTATGTATTTTCTAATGACAGGTAACTGGCTGCCAGTCCTGAAGTATCATCCATTTCCCTCCTTGGCAAATCATAGACGGGCGAGATGATTCATCTCGTGACCAATTTTGAGCAATCTGATTGGTCAAGCATTCAGTTTTTTTCAAACACTCCAGAAATTTTAGGCTGCCGAGTCGAGTTGGCAGCCATGGCACCAACTATTAGCAACGAGAGACGTGTAGTACTTTGTTTCACCAGATGGTTACCTAATGGGAGGGGATGGGGCGCTATTTCCCCAGCTGGAAAATACTCGCAGAGAAAACGAGAGTGGAAGGGAATATTAAAGTAGGAGACTCGATAGACAGAATGTTTTAATGATTAACGGATATTAACGCTATTGTTGGAGGAATTAGGGGATGCCTGGCATCCCTTGGCATCTGCGACGACACGCCACTGCTGCCACTGTCTCTCTCTATCTCTCTTCTATCTCATTTCTTTGACTCTTTGCATCTCTCTCTCTCTCTCTCTCTCTCTCTCTCTCTCTCTCTCTCTCTCTCTCTCTCTCTCTCTCTCTCTCTCTCTCTCTCTCTCTGTGTTCCTCACTCCCCTTGTTCTCTCCCCGTCTCAGAACTTATTCAACCAGTTCAAGTCGGCGCCGTCAGACAGCCTGACCTACCGGCTGGCCCTGTGTATCTGCATGGTGAACTTCTACCACGGGGGCGTGCGGGCGGTGGCTCACCTGTGGCAGGAGTTTGTGCTGGAGATGCGCTACCGCTGGGAGAACAACTACCTCGTCTATGGGTAATGCAATGCAACACAGCGCACTCAACGCAGCACACAGTACAACCCCTCCAGACACGCACGCACGCACACACACACACACACACACACACACACACACACACACACACACACACACACACACAAAGATGATGAGCCACGTAATAACACAGCCATTTATGTTAAAACACTCACACAAAATCCGCAAACTCAGAGACATCTATACATACACACACACGCTCGCGCGCGCGCTGAAAGCCCATTCAAGCAGCGTTTGGCCTTTAAAGGTGTTCGGCTGCCGGCGGCAGGGAGAGACAGGGTCGTTCCACGGTCATCCCTTGACCTCCTCGCTCTACATCTCACTCCCACTCTCTTCCTGTTGCATCCTCTCCGTGTCCTGTCAGTTGAAGAGCAGACAAGCAAGAACAGACAGATGGAGTAAAAAAAAAAGAAAGCCCATGTTAAGTTGTTTGAAGGCTGAACTCTCCGTCTTGTCAGTTACAGAGGAGATAAGTGAAAACGGTCAAATAGAAAAGTAAGTACATGAAGAGCTCTTTTCCCAAATGCTTCTAAAGCCATATAAGCATTTTTTTAACACTTGCTTTGTTTGATTTCTTATTTATATTGGAGGCAATTGGAACTGGGTTAAATGGAAATACCAGCCTGTTTCAACATGCAGTTGCATTACTCACAGTACCCTTGAGTTGTTGAAGATGCCTCATTTTTTTTTGTACCGTCTTCTCTGAGATCCTGCGCAGAAAACTGGGTGCGTGGTTTGTTTACACAATGTTTGAAAACTCCCAAATATCATCCCCAAAAAGGATGAGACATCAGAGGCACTAACGTTACAAGCAAACCATGCTCCCATTTAGCTGGCCAGGATGTTGGAAAGGGCTGAAAAAAAGTTGCGTCTTTGGGTACAGAGTCAAGGTTGTTCAATGTTGAAATTGGTCGGGATTTTTGCTTGACAACTTGAAAAATGATATTTTTTACTTATGCTAACTAAGATGATTAAAGACCCATCATTTTGGAAAACAGCTCCTCACATGTTGAGTTGATTGGAAGCTGAACTCCTGTCCTTCAGTCTTCCCATGATCCTCCTCTCTTGCAGTTTGGCCAGTGGAGTTCCGGACCTCAGGTGTTGCCTTCTTCACCAGAAGCTACAGGTGAGAGCTACACACACGCACACGCACACGCACACGCACACGCACACGCACACGCACACGCACACACACACACACACACACACACACACACACACACACACACACACACAGGCCATCTCGGACTTTAAGCAAATTATTTTCATGTAGGCCCTTTTAAGTAGTTAAGTACAGTTATATAAAAAAGTCAGATGAAGGGAATGAATAGAAATAGAAAACGTCCTGAATGGTGTGGCCATCCTTTTTTAGAAAGCCCTTTGTTTATATCGAGTAGCAACCACCTATGCACCCCTACGGTATGCACCATGTTTCTGATTCAGAGTTCATACCGTAACACTTCAGAGTTCGCCTCAGTTGGTATTCATGCTGGCCATGATATGAATAAGCAAGAAGTGTGCATTCAGCTTCAGGGGAGTGTGATTAATGATCACACCGACATCCCTCTCCTCTCCTAAATGAACGCTATCTCATTAAGGTTACTAGTAGTAGCCCCTTTGCTTTTCTTATCGTTATATTTTGGCCCGATTCAGAGCTTCATCTGAAGAGGCCGTCTCGGGTGGCCGTGTGTCTCTGTCTTGGGTCGCCATTTGGGTTTTGTTGTGTTGTGGTGTTACGGCACGCGCCCACAGCGCACACTGCAGTCTAGTCTCCATGACGAAGCGTCCCAGGCTTAATAGAGACAAAGGGAGGGCGAGGGCCACTGAGAGTGTATGCAAATAGGATGCAGATGTGTGCTGCTGCAATCAGCAATCAGCCCCCTCTACCCCGGCCTCTTGGTCATCAGCTGGAGAGCAGACCAATGAAACTCGGCTACGGTAGCCATCTTTCTTTGTGCGTCTCCTTCTCTTTTGATTTCTTTCTTGCTTTGCACTTCTCTTTCTCTTTTGTTTTCTTTCCTTGGTTCTTTCTTTCTTTCTTTCTTTCTTTCTTTCTTTCTTTCTTTCTTTCTTTCTTTCTTTCTTTCTATCTTTCTTTCTTTCATTCTTTCTTTCTTTCTATCTTTCTTTCTTTCTGTCTTTCTTTCTTTTTTTCTGTGCCTGTTTGCCTGTCTGTCTGTTTGTACCTCTCTGTTGTTGTTGTTTTAGTGCAAAATCACTGTACTGTATTTATGTTCTGATTCTGTTCTGCAAGGCCACACATTACAACTACACCATGTCCATTGTGGCTGTAACAAACCTGAAGAGCAGTCTTTTGCAGCTCTTGTTAACGTTCTCCCTCTGTTCCAGATGCTGAACTGCTGCATCGAGCGCAAGAGGGCGCGCGACGACAGTCGCCAGAAAAGTGGCGGCGGTGCCTCCGAGGGTGGCATCGTGGGGCGCGACCGCAAGACGTCGTCGACGGCAGCAGCAGCAGCGCAGGAAAATGGCCGCCTGGCGCCCGATGCGTCCACGTCGGCCGAGGTGTCGCCCGGCAAGTCCTGGGAATCATGGAGCGAGGACAGCGAGGACGAGTTCTTCGAGTGCCTGAGCGACACGGAGGAGCTGAAGGAGGAGGCGACGGCAGCGGAGGGGGGAGGGGCGAAGGAGGCCAGCAAGGCCAAGCCGGAGGGCAGGCTGCAGCCGCACGGGAACCTCACGCTGCTAAACTCAGACGAGCCCCTCTACATCCCCGTCACACAGGTACACACACTAGTATAACCACCCTTCCTCCCTATCATGAGATCACTCATACGGTAGTGTTTCTAGGGTGCTGTTCTAGGGTCTAGGGTTTCTAGTAGAGATGCACCGGATCCTGATTTTTAGGATCCTGCCGGATACCGGATCCACTGCTTAAGATCCTGCCGGATCCGGAACCGGATACCGGATCCTACGAAAGGGTTGAAACACATAGTCTACTCGCACACGTGGGCCCTTTTTATTACGTTGGCTCAAACTATTTTTTAGACTCATTGGCTTACTGACAAACTGCCTGCAACGGTCGCTTCCAAAGGGCTTTCACTCCATGCAGTGATTGTGGTTGTGAAAGACTGACTGAAAAGCCTAGGCTAGGTAAAAACTAGATGCACCAGATCCTGATTTTTAGGCAACTGCCGGATACCGGATCCACTGCTTAAGATCCTGCCGGATCCGGATCCTGTGAAAAACCCTATTATCCTGCCTTCCGGATCCGGTGCATCTCTAGATTCTAGGGTCATGGTTACTGAATACTGGCCGCGTTTGTGACGGGGCTTTTTTGCGCAGTGCATGAGCAATTTGAAATTACAACGGATATTTTCAAACCAGAATGCATCAGAATATCGCATTGCGCATTCGCACTAGGCAGACATGCGTCGTCACGAACGCGACCAATAAGAGACCCGTTTGCTGGGCCCTCCTACATGCCACATGGGAAGCTCACGCTGCCGAACTCAGACGAACCTTTATATATCCCTGTCACACAGGTACACACGGCACGCCTACCACCACTCTCGTTCGTGCTCTCTTCATCTGTCTCTGTCTCCGTCTCTGTCTCTCTCTCTCTCTCTCTCTCTCTCTTCATCACAGGGGTCGAATAGACACTGACTACCTATCCTCCCTCTCATAAGACTGCACTAGAATCTGGGTTAAATGAACGGCCAGCTATCCTATGTGAAATTTGTTTGAAGATACATCGCCTAACCAACCAGGGGAAAAGTGTAGGACTGGACGACAGTTTGGAGGGTCGAAGTTCTGCACATTATTGCACTGTGAATTTCTCAGATTATACACCACAGTCACGATGGATAGCCACTTAATAAAGGGACTCACTGCACAAACCGTCTCACTGGTCCCTTTGGTCTGACAGAGAATTAGGCAGAAATAGAGTGGGTGTCACCTTGCCAACCGACAACTACTGTCCCAAGCTACTTTTGTCAGAAATTGAAGTTCACACTGCTTACGGCAACAGAAATGTGTGGTGAAGGCAGGGGGAAGAACTCAAAAGCTTCAAACTTCTGAACATCTCTAAGACTCTTGGTCACATTATCAGTGCCCTCCATACGCCCACCCTCACCAGGTTAAACATGGATGATTGGATAGGCAGGTTGATGGGTCGGTTGGGTCAAAGGACTCTTTAATCTGTAGTTCACGTCCCGCACTTAACCTGGTCCAGATTTCGGTGTGTGTATGGCAGTGGGTTCCTTTATATTCACCATGTTCAGATGTCCTGATTTCACACCACACTCACGATGTACAGCCACCTCATAAAAGGACTCAGGGCTCATTGGCTATTGTCCGGTATTGACTGACTGTGATTTGGACAGGAAACGATAGGCTTCACCTTGTCAATTGAGTACTTTTTGTCAAATGTCCCAAAGCTACATTGTCAGAAACTTACGTTTGCACATTTTTTTTGTACAGCCACAGGACTTTGGATGCAGGCCA
>NC_085869.1:47389541-47414541 GCF_034702125.1 Engraulis encrasicolus
ACAGCCTCGGCATGAACATCAGCACAGTCTGCTTCTCAGCCATGCAGTAGACATCTTGCTATTACACAGCATCAGAACAGCAAACCATTTCTAGGATTAAGCAGAGGGGGAAGTAGAATTTGAGGAAAAGTGGAAACCGCCATTGGCGGCAGTGGAATAACTTGTGTAACAGCTAATATTGCTGTGTAATGTTATTAAGTGTTATGCTTACATCTTGACTTTTGCTTTATACACATCTGGTCTGAATAGACATTGTGCAGCAACAAAACACCATAACAGAGAATGGAAATATGCGCTTAGCATTGGACTAAATGAGACATCTTCTCTGAACAGACCACGACCACATTACCCTTCACTACCCAAATGCACCTATCCTCCAGCCTTTTTTTGTGTTATTATGCCCTGAAGAAGGCCACATGCTGCTACACAAGGGTGGGTTTTGGTTTTAATCTGCCCTTGCATGACTTGGCAGTATTAAATCAAGACATTTTTTAATATTTATTTGGGCATTTTAGCCTTTATTTAGACAGGACAGTTGAACATGGGGACCCAGGCCAGATTCCTCATGGACTCCCCATGGGCATGCCAGCCCATACATTGCCACAGGACACACCACACCACCCCCTAAATCAAGTCATCGTAAATGAGGATTATCAGAGATTATCAGAGAAACTAAACAGAAATTTAAACTCTCTTTGACATATTGCTTGGGCTTATCATTTCTTAACGATTACATTGCAGTTATTATTAATGCCATATGGCAATGATGAAGTCATTCGAGCAAAAAAAAAAGTAATGATTGTCACGATAGAGAACACTGCCATCAAAACTTTGGCGTCACTTTAGTTCACAGCCACACGTCAGGTCCAGGTGTTGGAAAGCTGAGGCGGAAACCAAAAAAAGACTGCGTTTCCAAATATACATTTGAGCATAATTTCCGATCTGAAGCCAACCGAATCCGAGTCATTAAGTCGCAGGCAATATTCTTAGAGAGAGAGAGAGAGAGAGAGAGAGAGAGAGAGAGAGAGAGAGAGAGAGAGAGAGAGAGAGAGAGAGAGAGATTATATGAGTTGCGACGGCCCTAAGCACTCTGGGCAGATCCTCATCAGGGTCTCTGTGTTCATTAATGGGGGTAGGGTGCATTTCGGCTCCTGTGGAGGCAGGACACACACACACACACACACACACACACACACACACACACACACACACACACACACACACACACACACACACACACACACACACACACACACACACACACACGACAAACCGCAAATTGGCACACATGCTCTCTCTTGAATATGCACACATGAATGCACACACACACACACACTCGTTCTCTCTTCCTCTCCCACCCAGACACACACTCTCCCACCCTTCCTCTGGAGATGTATGGGCTAAATGAATGTGAAGGGCCGTCGCTGCACTGACAGCGCGATGTGATGTGCGCGTGTAGCGCACCAACCCCAACACCTGTTTGACTCCACCACTCTCACCGCCCAGACATCTGTTTGTGTTTAGACTTGTCTGAGCTCAAAGTAAACTCTCCCTCTAGTCTACGGTGTTATCTTTGACTAGGTCCTATGACTGAGGCTATCTCTCTCTCTCTTTCCCTCTCGCTCTTCCTTTCTGTCTTTGTTGCTTTCTGTCCATCTCCCTCCCTCTCTATCTCCTTCTTATGCCCCTCCCTTTCGCTCTCCACCTTTCTCCACCTCTTCTCCCCTCTTGCTGTATCTCCGTCTTTCATTCTGCGCTCCCATCCCCTCTCTGCCCTCTTCCTTTTCCCTCTCCCTCTCTATCTCTCACTCTGCCCATCCCTCTCCATCCCTCTGCCTCTCTCTATCTCTGACCCAACCTTTCTCTGCCTCTGTCGCTCTGCCTCTCTGCCTCTCTGCCTCTCTGCCTCTCTTTCTCTGCATCCCCCCTTCATCCTAGTGCTGATCTGTTTATTTAATTCTATATTCACGATCGGTTTGGTGATGTTGATGTTTTCATAAACGATTGTTAATAAAAGTGCATAAAAGTCACATTCTCTCTCTCTCTATCTCTCTCTCTCCCCCTTTCTCTCTCTCTCTCTCTCTCTCTCTCTCCCCCTCTCCCCTTCTCTCTCTCTCTCTCTCTCTCTCTCTCTCTCTCTCTCTCTCTCTCTCTCTCTCTCTCTCCTTCTCTCCCTCTCCAGGAGCCGGCGCCCATGACAGAGGACACTCTGGAGGAGCAGTCGGAGGTGTTGGCTAAGCTGGGCACGTCAGCGGAGGGGGCTCACCTGCGCGCCCGCATGCAGAGCGCCTGCCTGCTCTCCGACATGGAGTCCTTCAAGGTGACACACACACACACACACACACACCCCTCGGAATGAATAACACGCACATACAGGCCATACATACAGTATATACACATACATACACGTGCAGGCACCGAACACACACACACACACACACAAGTAGAATACGTACACTCATGCACGCAAGTAGAATACAGACACTCATGCACGCAACTAGAATACAAACACACACACATGCACACACACGCACGTCGCACACACAAATAGAATACACACACACACACACACACACACACACACACACACACACACACACACACACACACACACACACACAATAAACACATACACAATAAACACATACACAATAAACACATACATATAGAATACACCTACATGCACACACTCACACACTCATACACGCACATACACGCACAATAAAGAGTACACACACTAATACACCCATATGAAGACATATACACGTACACACCTGCACACTCACCCACCCCCTCTACCCTCTACAACACATTGGGTCAGAGCTTCTCAGCTCACATGTAATGGACATGTCAAGGTCAAGGACGTGTGCCCATTAATTCATAGTCAATATATTGCACTTTATATGTTCACTTGAATGCTGGTAAACAACATAGGACGCAAGACTGACTCATTCACCCATCCTTTCATGTTTTTCATGAATGCATTAGAAGGATGTTGTTGAGCAAGAAAAATGAATGGGCTAAATGGCGGTTCTATTGGCTCAAGAGTGAGTAGATTTAAAGGAGAATTTAGGAGCAATTCGTAGCTCTTAGACAAACACAAGTGAAAAGGGGCATAGAAGTCCCATTCACTTTTTGTTAACAGCAAGTCGCTCGTTGTTCGGTCTTTATGTTACATGAAATGTCTTTATCCTCCCAGCAGCATTTTAACAGCGAGGCTATGGGTCGATTCAGCGCTGTGACGAACTTCTCCTTTAATCACAGTGTTCTGCCTCTTCCTGCTCAGGGCCCATGGTGGTGTAGGAGGCGTACTGTAGGAGGCATGAATGCCCCATTCACTTTGTGTTAGCAACCAACCGCTCATTGTTAAGTTTTTATGCTGCATGAAATGTTCAAGTCCATATGGGTTACATGAAATGTAATCAAGTCTCCCTAACAGCATTGCTTTGCGTACATTCAACGCCGTGACAAGCCTCTCCTTTAATCATAGTCTGTAGTGTCTTCTTTCCCATGGAGGAGGAGGACAAGGGGGAGGATGGGTCGTATTGTAGCACACTAGGAGACCCTGTCTGAGCTTTGGGTTTGTAGCCCCTTGCTGATTTATGCCCTATGTACCTTTTGTATTATGTACCTACTCGAGAATTATGCAGGCCCATTACCTTTATTGCTATGTAGACAGTCGGCAGGGAAGCCGTGACTGGCCTATTATTCACAGCGAGCGGTAAAGTATGGCTTTTGTGCTCATGGTTCTGAAGCACACTGACACACAGCCAAAGGATAGCCTTGCTACAGTTACTGTAGCCGAGCGGTTCGTTTGTCGGGGACTTGGGCAATGGAGCTGTTCAATGGTGTTAGAATCAGGGGCCAGATTAATACACAGGTTAGATATGGCTGCAGCCTAGGGGCCCCCACTTACCACCAGCCAGGGGCCCCCTGATTGGTCAAGGGAAACAGTTTTGCTGAATTGCAGATGCAGTAATGAAAAAAAAACACTGTTGTTTATATTTTAGTTGGTTGACTTAATTTATAGCTCAGAATTATAACACTGTAATTTTGTTTGATTATTTTTTGTGTGTGGGGGGCCTATGACAACCTGTAGCCTAGGGGCCCCGGGCCATCTTAATCCGGTCCTGGTTAGAATGCAGAGACTTGTGACAATAATGGCAGACATAAAAACTCATCGAAGCAGCTCACAATAAAGAGATGAAATAGGTGGAAGCTTAACTGGCAGATCCATACCGTATGCGCCGACTGTTTTTATTAAATAAATAAATATGCAGGTATCGTAACAATATGCTGTAATGCCCTTTGGAAAATGTGCACTAGTCATCGTCAACGCAATTTATTTGGCTTTTACCTATGCCACCGCCAGCCGCCGCAGCAGCAGCACCGGCCGGTGTTATTTTTGGGAGCATTGCCCTTTCCCTGGCTGCCTCTGCCACCAGTGGCCCAGTTGCATTCCCAGAACACAGGTGCACGCGGCAAAGCAAAAAAGAAACAGCCCAGTAAGCAGATCACCGAGTGCTTATTTGGAGAATGACATTCAGTAGAAGAGGGAGACTGAGATAGATCAAAATCATTTTTCCCCCTTTCTTCTTCTGCCTCTGCTTCCTCCTCCTTCTCTTCCTCCTCCTCCTCCTCCTCCTCCTCCTCCTCCTCCTCCTTCTCCTCCTCTTCCTCCTCATCTTCCTCCTCCTCCTCCTTCTCCTCCTCTTCCTCCTCCTCCTTCTCTTCCTTCTCCTCCTTTTCTCTTCTATTCTTAACCACGGAGGGCCAACTCTCCTTATTTTTGTTTCTCTCACTAGCAAAAGAATCAAAGAATAATTAAAAAAAACAAAAAAAAACACAGAAATGAACTCAGAGCAGATGGTTCAGGTTAATTATGTGTAATTAGATTGTGTGTGAGCTAAAATGTCGTTTCAATTACACCAGGATTTAGATTGGGGATTGAAAAAAAAAATGGAAATATCCAGCATAATAGTATAATAATAATGATTCCCCCCGCTATCTCCATCAACCGGCAATAACGGCACTAATAGTAATTGAAGGCACAGCAGTGGGGAAGATAAATAAATAAATATATATATATAAATATATATCTGCGTTGACCGCATGTCTTTTAAGTTGCCGGAAGAGATTTTGAAGTCTTGTTTAGTCATTAGGACCTCGCTCTGAAGAATCGCTTTGTTCTCCGCTCGGAGGTGAAAAACAGAGAACCGCCTCACATCCTCAAAGCGCCCGCGAGTGCCCGGCTCGCTCGCTCGCGCGCACGTTCTTCCTTGCCCTGCACCCAACACATCCTGCCTTCCTCCTTGCCTGGGCCCTAATTGATTTGGTGGTTAGGGGAGAAACTAATAGACGCATGGGCCTGGAATAGGGGACGACAGCGGGCAACCGAAGGGACGCTTCATTTCATTTTTAGAGCCTTATTAACTTTTGTAGGCCCCCCTTTATCCCCGTTTCTTTGCCTCCTTTTTACTCTCTCTCTCTCTCTCTCTCTCTCTCTCTCTCTCTCTCTCTCTTTCTCTCTCTCATTCACGCTCTCTCTCTCATTCACGCTCTCTCTCTCTCTCTCCTTTCTTCTTCCTCCTCCTCACTCGTTACCCCCCTACACTTTTCCTCTCTTTCTCTCATTCTCTAATGGTGCTAAATGATCTGCTTTTGTTATGCCTTCGCTGGTTGCTCAGGGCCTCTCCTCAGACATCGGAGAAGATAGGAGGGACCCCTCGCAGAAATGATGCACTAATCACATTTTACCCTTCCGCCCCTCCACCTCTCCACCCCTCCAACTCTCCACCGCCATCTCCCTTCATTCCTTCCCCACTAATTTTAGCTAATGGCATTTAGTCCTGCCACGACTGAGCTAAAGCTCACCAGGCAGCCTTAAAGAAAGCCGTGACTTTTCCCCTTCTTCTTCTTCTTCTTCATCATCTTCGCTGTTTCCCCTTTCTGTTCTGTTCTTTTAGTTTCGGTCTTTTTTTCCTTCTCTTTTCCCCCTCTACTCTCATTCACTCGTGACGAGCCACCCCCCCCCCTCTCTTTTTCTTTGTGTTTTTTTTTTCTCGTTCTAAGGCCTTTTCCCTCCTACTTTCTTTTCATTTTTTTCCTCTGCTTTTTCCGCTCCTCTATCACTTGTGAAGAGCCGTGCGGCTTTGTCTTGACTGCCCCACAAAATGCTCCAGTTTTTGTCGGCGGGCGTGCCGCCCCATCTATTTCCCTCTCCTCTCTTCTCTCTCCTCCCCACGCCTCCACAATTCTCTTCTCCTCATCTCCTCTCACACCCACTTCCTCTCCTCTCTCTTCTCCACCCCTCCTCCACAATTCTCCAACCTTCAACTCCTCTCTCCTCTCTCCCTACTCCTCTCCTCCACCCTTCTTGTCTCTCCTCTCCTCTCCTCGTCTCCTCTCTCGTTTCTTCTCCTCATCTGCAGCACTCCGGAGCGGGGGGGAAAGCAAGCAGGCAGGCAGGCAGGCAGGCAGCTAGGCAGCTAGAAGCCCCCCAGTAAATGGCCCCCTTAGCTGAGAATGGCCTCTATATTTAGAGAGGAGGAAGGCCTGTAATTGTGCTTAGCCAAGCATCATTTGGCATTTTGGCTTTAATTACCATGTCCCTCTGGGTAGAGGAGCCGGTGAGCCTTGGTTATGATGAATGGTATGGCTTAGAGATATGACAGTACACCCCCTAACCCCTCCTCTCTCTCTCTCTCTCTCTCTCTCTCTCTCTCTCTCTCTCTCTCTCTCTCTATCTCTCTCTCTCTCTCTCTCTCTCTCTCTCTCTCTCTCTCTCTCTCTCTCTCTCTCTCTCTCCCTTACCCACACATACACACACCTCTATACGCACACACCTCCTCCACCTCCCCGCCGCCTCCTCCCCTCTGCATCGCTCCTCTATACCTTCCATAGAGAGTGAGAGAAAAAGTAGTGTGTGTGTGTGAATGTGTGTGCGCACCCTTGTACACATCTATCTGTGTGTGTTTGCACGTGTTGGTGCGTATGTGTGTGTGTGTGCGTGCATGCGTGCGCGTGTGTGTGTGTGTGTGTGTGCGTATGTGTGCGTGCGTGTTTGTGCTTGTGTCTGTCTGTATGTGTAAGGTATGTGTGTCTCTGTTTGGGGAAGAGGGAATGTGTGAGCGAGTAAGTGAGTAAGACCTGATTTCTGCACCTGCGCCTTTCTCACCCTCCTCCCTCATCCTCCCTCCCTCCCTCCCTCCCTCATCTTCCACACTCCCCCCCCCTCTCTCTACATCCCTTCTTTCCTCACTCCTCCACCACACCCCCTCTTCCCTTCCCTTCCTCCAGCAAGTAACACCTCGTGTCAGAGTACTGCGGCTCACTTTTGTAAAAACTTCAGATCATTATGTCTTGTTCTTCTCCACGCCGGTAATTATCAGCCGTAAGAGTGCGCGGGACTTCGCCAGACAGACAGAAAAGGTCACGCTGGGAGCTGGCGGAGAAAGTGTGTGTGTGTGTGTGTGTGTGTGTGTGTGTGTGTGTGTGTGTGTGTGTGTGTGTGTGTGTGTGTGTGTGTGTGTGTGTGTGTGTGTGTGTGTGTGTGTGTGTGTGTGTGTGTGTTTGGGGCGGCTGTGATTGTGTGGGTGTGGGTCTATGAGGAAAGAAAGAGAAAGAGAGGTAGAGGCGTGTTTGTGTGTATGTATGTGTGTACAGATAGAGAGAGTGAATGGAGAAAGGTGTGTGTGTGTGTGTGTGTCTGCTGTCTGTGTGTGTGTGTGTCTGCTGTCTGTGTGTGTGTGTGTGTGTGGGTGTGTCTGCTGTCTGTGTGTGTGCGTGCGTGTGTCTGTGCGTGTGTGTGTGTGCGTGCGTGCGTGCGTGTGTGTGTGTGTCTATTGCCTGTGTGTGTGTGTATGTGTGTGTGTGTGTGTGTGTGTGTGTGTGTGTGTGTGTGCTGTCTCTGTGCGTGCGTGCGTGCGTGAGCAGAGGAAGAGGGGCAGGGATTCGTCAGCTGGTTCATCTGGGAGAGCGTTGGCTTGACACTCCTCACTGAGCTCATTCCTCACTGTTTGGGTGATTCATATGCTGTCACTGACACGCCAATACAAAAAAGAGCCGATACCTGAAGCTCCCTGCTCCATCCACACTCACTTCATTCATTCACAGACTCCCCTCTCATTGGCTGTCTCTTCCCATCACCCACCCACCTACCTTCTTACCCTCCAAGGTCCAGCCAATGGCTGTATATGCCCCCCAGGGCCATATCAATGTATTTTGGGGGCCCTAGGCAAAGAGAGACTTGGTGCAGGTGCACCTTTTTTCCTCCTCAAGCTATTGGGGAGGGCCCCCTGACATGAGGGATTTTGGTAGCGGTGTCAATGCACTTTGGGTTCAGTGAATTTAAGAAGGTGTTGCCTCACTCATTAAGTTATTTTTGCTGTCATTTGAATGGTGATGGTAAGTATTTGTGAGAAAGGAAATATTTGTGAATGGGTGGCGTGAATTCTGGAAATTAACTCTTAAAAATATTACACTGTTCTTTAGAAACCTGTTTTTGTTTTGTATTTAGGGTAATGATGTACGGTAGAGCGCTTCCCATTACAGCCACCTAGTAAGTCATTGTCCAATCTTCTTGCTCTAGGGAAGCTATGTACCATAGTATGTTGTCAATATGTGAACTTTGGCCTTTGGTCCCTTACACATTTAACCCCTTTCACCTGTGGCCTTTTTTGTCCTCTCAAATACCTTTCTCAGGTACTGTTGCATTCCTTAACTTAATTAATCCAATATGTATTTGATCCCTTGCTGATTTTGCCGGTTTGCCCACTAATAAAGACATGATCAGTCTATAAAATTTATGATAATATGTATTAAAACATGGAGAGACAGAATATTTAAAAAGAAAATCCAGAAAATGAACCTAAGGAATATATATTAATTGATTTGTATTTCATTGAGGGAAATAAGTATTTGATCCCTTACAGATGGTGTAACTTCAATCTGCTCATTACCGTGCCGGGCCGCGGCAGCGTACCGTGATCATTACACCCTGTGGCCATTCGGAATGCGGGGGGCAGTATAGCACCGCTTTTGCAGAGCAGCGTCTGCCTGTGTCTGTGGTCTGTTTGTGCTTCCGTCCTTGCCCGTCCCCCAGTTTTAGTAGTAGTAGAAATACAGTCAGCAAATTGCATGTTTTATTTAGCATTGGGCATTTGATAGGGCATTTGATAATAACACAAGTGTGAGCCCTAAACAAGACCACAATGTGAATTTAAACTCGACTTTTTTTCTGTCTTGCATTCACCGTCTCCCAATCCGTCTCTAACTTATTTCAGCGCTATTCAAGCCAGGAACGGGTATCCTCAGGATACAGAGTTTGCATACCTACTACAATTTGAACCGGTAAAGACAATTAAAACCGACTCAATCAGACAGGAACACCATTGTAATTAAATGTGTCCCGTAACGCCAGCATGAGAGAGATCGAATTTTAAATTTGGCGACGACATTGTGTTGCACGTAACATTGGGCATTTGATAATAACACACGCGCGAGCCCTAAACAAGACCGCCAGTCGACGGTGTTTTGTTTTTATTATTCTGCATTCATGCCAGGAACGGATTGTGAACACTTATGACCGCTTCTTTGGAGGCTGGATAACCTGTCACACCACGACGTGTCACAAAAGGCTGTGCACTGCCTTTAAAAAAAAAAAAAAAAAACACACAGCAGTCGTATTGTCACGGGGGTGACAAACTTGGACTAACTGTTATTCTCACTGATTGCAAATGTTTGCAGGTGCCAATGGGAAGAGGGAGAAAGGTGATTGGGTGTACGGGGTGGGTATGGGCTTTTTGAATGCAGGTGGCAAGATGGCGAGGAGGATCCGGAGGACGACGAGACGCACAGCTACCGCACAAGAGAAGGGTCGGAGAGACTACCGCGGCCGGGGGGCAGCCTTGGGAGGGGGGTGAGCTGCACGCCGGTATCCGGATGGGGCCAGGAGAAGATGGGGCACGCGTTCGGTCCTTTGGACGACACAAGCAACAGACGACTACGAATGGCGCGGACGGCATATTGCCTGAACGAGGTTTGCGGCCAGAGTCACGAAGAGGTTGCGTTGGAAAGCTGGTGGTGGAGGACGCTCACCACCGAAGTTAAGTGCCACGCCTGGTCACCATAGCCTTCACCTTGAAGCCTCCTCCCCGCTGTGTGCGCTGCCCCTGGCCCGCTCTGTCTGTCACTCACTCACTCTCTCACTCCCGGACCCAGCGAATGCACGATCGGAAAAGACTTTTTGCGCAGCGAGGATGGCCACCCCTACACCATCGTTTTATGTGTGCTGTGTTGGTTGCTGTGCTGCTCACGTGTGCTCCTTTAAATAAGTAGCTTAGTTACTCGTGCTGTGTAGGCATATTTTATTCACAATTGGTGATGGGAGTTAGCATCCCCCTGTGCGTTATTCATACGAATTCAGAGACTGGAAGCCTGTTTACCCTTCTCCTATCTCCACCAGCTGATCCGCCTCCGCGTGCCCAGACGAGCCAGGTGGCCCCGCCCAACCTGTCGGAGGCTACGATGCGCACGGACCGAGTGAGAGGTTTGAGGTGCTGATCAGAGACATTGGACCATTGGACCCCGCGGACAGAGAACTGGTTACACATCCACACACACGCGCACACACACACACACACACATGCATACAGAACTATGTCTCCAAATAGAAAATAAATACTTGATTTAAATGACTTTGTTGTCTTGGTGTTTCCTGATGTGTACAATGCTCCCCGGGGTAGTTGGTATTAAGTGGGGGTGCCGCTGTCAAACGCGCACCCCCCACCTGTGACAGTATGATAAGTGTTAAGATAAGTGTGAAATTCTTTTTTTTTTTTGCTTAGGCCTATTTTTTTGGCAAACGAATTCATTAATAGGCCTAATTACTTCTATTGTTAAGGCGGCTACATAGTATAATTTGTTTTCATTATTTCATAATTGTTGTTGGTGGTAAGCCTATATAGGCTACTATATAGGCTATTTTTAATTAGGCTAGTTGAATGATTCAACCAACCGCCCGAATTTAATTAAAATATTTGGCTATAGGCTACTTTCGATTCGATTGTGTGTGCTCTTCTTAAAACCTGATTTTAATATGGCAACCAAGCATAGGCCGTACACATTGTGAGGGACTAAACAAGTGCGTCCAATGCGAATACTCCCTCTTGTGTTGTTGGAGAGAGAGAGAGCTCTTTTGTGTGCGTGTGGGGGTTTAATCACCCCCTCCCCCACAGACAAACATTCACTCCGTCACACAGTTGAAGACTGTAGTTAGTTGACATCTATGTAAGCGCCCCTCCAGGCGTCTGCCTGTGTTTGTGCTTCCATGCTTGTCCATCCCCCAGTTTTAGTAGTAGTAGAAATACAGTCAGCAAATTGCACGTTTTATTTAGCATTGGGCATTTGATAGGGCATTTGATAATAACACAAGTGTGAGCCCTAAACAAGACCACCATGTGAATTTAAACTCGACTTTTTTCTGTCTTTCATTCAC
Organism: Engraulis encrasicolus; assembly: GCF_034702125.1. NCBI lineage: Eukaryota > Metazoa > Chordata > Actinopteri > Clupeiformes > Engraulidae > Engraulis > Engraulis encrasicolus. The sequence goes on from NC_085869.1 coordinate 47,401,039, forward strand.
CATCTCCCAATCCAGTTTGCATAGGCCTACCTACAATTAAATTAAATAAAAAAGACGTTTTTTTAAAAAAATATTATTATTATTATTATTAGTGCTTGTGGACACTTGTGAACTATGACTCCTTCTTCGGAGGCTGGATAACCTGTCACACCACGAGCTCTTTTGTGTGCGTGTAGGGGTTTAATCACCCCCTCCCCCACAGACAAACATTCATAGCGTCACACAGTTGAAGACTGTAGTCAGTTGAAATTTATGTAAGCGCCCCTCCAAGCCGTGTGAGTTTAACAGTTTGCGGCCAAGAGTTTTTTTTTCACACACACACACACACACACACACACACACACACACACACACACACACACACACACACACACACACACGAGAGATGCAAGGCAGAGTATGGATATTGTTTCAAAAGTTTGAATGTTTATTTGTTGTGATGTTACAAATAGCAATAAAAACATAGATCAATAAAAAGGCGTTCAAAAAATCAAACTATGCCTAAAAATAAATCCTTACAAAGTCTTTTAAGTGTCCAGGTGTAGGCCTAGCCTAGCCTACTTCAATGTCCTTACTCCCGTGTCCATACTGTAAATCCCATGGTGCAAAAAGTGCAGTTGGCTAGTGACTCAACAAGGGTGGCAGCAACGCAGTCTGGTCTTGATTCAGAATTCACTCAGGACAAAGGCGGCATTCAAAAAAAATCTAAGTAGGCTATGCCTAAAAATAAATCCTTACAAAGTCTTTTAAGTGTCCAGTCACCTGGATAGGCCTACAGTCATCGACCAAATCATCGATCTAGGTGGTGAGCCCACTGGTAGGTGAAGGGAAAGAGCGCACTACTGCACAAACAACAGGCCGAGTCGCAGGAGACACAGCGAAAGGGACGGAACGCAATTCTGGTTAAGCCGGGCAGAAAGGATGTTTTCTGCTGTCTTTATCTGCAGTGTAGCCTACATTAGGCAACTTGTAAAGGCTGCTGTGTAGGCATTGTCTACTAAAACTCTGTATACTTGTAAAATAAATGTAGGCTACACTCTTACTGAAATGTCAAGTTTAGCCTACGTTTATTTGTCTATACACAGAATTAAAAATCAATAGGCCTACAATAAAAACAATATGAGGTAATAAAAGAGTATGACGTGTGTGCATCCGTTTTTTTTGTTCAACATTGTTCAACATTGTCATAAGATGGTGCGGAGAACCAGGTAAAGACCACAAATGCCCAGACGCTAACCAGACATGGATACCAAATTATTTCTATTTATTTATTATATTTTTAGGCTTAAACATATGTTAGCCTACTAAATATTGAAAGAAGGAAAAGAAAAGACAGACACGTCGAGGCTACTGGTCGTAGCCTATTACAGCAAATCGAACATGCGCTTTATGCACACATAGCAATAAAGTAAAAGGAATTCAACTTCGGAGCGCAGTGGGTTTCGTGGGTCCGGGGGGTGGTGATGGCACGTTTGGTGTCTTTCCACCACCCCTGCACGGAGAGTGCATGGATGGAAAGCATATCCATAAAACATCTGCATTCCTTCTGGAAGAATTAGGCTACAAAGAGCTGGTTACAATTTCAGTAGGCTATTATTTCCATAAAGGAATCGAATAGCCTAATTGTCATAACAAAAGTTGCAGTTTCAGTCAAATAGCTCATATTAAGTGGGGGACGAGTAATATTTCATAAGCATATTTTAGTTCATATATTATGTAATTCATTCTGCAAAAATGAGTATATTTTTCTCTCAAAAAATGACATTGGTTTCAATGAGGGCACTCTTGTTCTGGCAGGGACTCGCTTTTCGGCACGACACTGGCTGTGCCAAACATTGTTTAAAAGTTTTTATCAAATTTTGGTCGGCACACAAGGTTTTGGACATACTAATTTCTAGTGGCACCTGGGCTGCGTTTGGTGCATTGATCAGTCATGTTGCCTAGCGAAAAAGACAGCCTGGGTGAGAGGATGAGATCTTCCTCGGCTGGCGAGCGCTCAGCATGTGTGCCCACGCGTTATCTTCTCTCCCAAGACCCGCCAGTTGCTTACAAGTCAATTTGAGCACGAAAACAGCAAAGACAATGTGATATTTCATTCAAATAGGGCCTACACACTCCAAATAAAACATTGGTCGGAGGGATTTTCAACCGGACCGCAGCGCGAGCAGACAGTCAGTGTGAAAAGCCAACTCTACCGGGAAAATCGCCGCTCGCTTACCATCAGTGCGCGAGCCCTGAAAATCGCCGCTCGCTTACCATCAGTGCGCGAGCTCTCGAAACAGTGAAGTGGCATATCGCAACAGCACATGCGGATCAGCCAAATCATATGCAACAAAGTCGCCAACAAAGCCTATGCTATGGCTGTTGTTTAAAATAGGCATTGGATTGCCAACCGTCCCTTGTATTAAGAAACAAACGTATGGATATGAGCTGACATGGGACTCAATGTCGTTCAAATGCAGGGAATTGCATCTGTTTTTTTCCCTTTTGTATTCTTTTGCGTAATTATAGTTTTTCTGTGCGTTCCGGGACCTCTGTCCAACTCACCGTCGCTGTGATGTCATATGTTTTTTGCGTTCCGGTACCTTGTGATTTACAAATTAAGCATTGATTACGGAAGTGTAGGTTAGGTTATCGCCCCAGCTGTTGGCGATGTAAGATAAATAGCCAACGCTTAAACACTCAAACGCGGCGCTGTAGGTTACTGCAGTGAGGTTTAGGCCTATTGCACTCTCCATAATTTTTACGAAATGAAAAAAGTATCCACATCCAGATAACAAGTTTGAAGTTGCAATATTAGACGTTTCAAATCTTGCGATGCGAGAATCGGTATCGGGGCTTGTGGCTTCAATTTACGTCTACACATAGGCTAGAGCTTGCACATTAATAGCAATTCATCCGATCATCATAAAAAAAAGAAAAGAAAATTCATTAGGCTATTTATTCTTTTTATGACTCTTCTTACTTCCTGGAGGTGTTCTCACACAATTTAATTAGGCATGTCGTTATCCGCTGAATCGGTGCGTGCTGGTGAATATGAGCATATTAATATGCCGTCAACATTGTCTAAAATATTCCATATGGTAATAAATGTTGCCAACACATTTGCGCTTCTTCACCACTCTGTGCTATGGTTATCTGATATGAACAAGAGAGAGAGAGTGAGAGAGAGAAAGAGAGAGAGTGTGTGTATGTGTATGTGTATGTGTATGTGTATGTGTGCGCGCCCGTGTGTGCGTGTGAGTGAATGGGTATTGAGCGAGCGCTCCCAAGTGCCACCCGGCGGTTGTTTGGGTACACTGCAGCTAGGCCCGGTACGTACCGAGGTGGATGACGTGGCATTACCTCGGTAAAGGGTGTGCATTGTAGGGGGACCGACTGTAGTATTCATTAGGAGTTCTGGCTTTTACAGACCAGGTAGACACTCCCAATCGACTTGTTACCTGAACTGAAGCCACCTGTTCTCACTAATCACTCGTGTGAAAAACACCTGTTCACAGAATCAGACAATCAGACAGATTCCAAACTGTTCACCATGGGGAAGACCAAAGAGCTGTCTCAGGACCTCAGAGTCAGGATTGTTGATCTCCACAAAGCTGGAATGGGGTACAAAAAGATTAGCAAGGTGTTGGATTTGAAGGTAACAACCATTGGTGCAATTGTAAGAAAATTTAAAAAGCATAACATGATCATCAACAGACCTCGGTCCGGTGCTCCTAAGAAGATTCCACCTCGTGGGGTAGCAATGATTCTGAGAACGGTCAAAAATCATCCTGCAACCACTCGGCAGGAGTTGGCAAATGACCTGAAGGCAGCTGGGACCACAGTTTGCAAGGAAACAATAGGCAACACTTTGCGCAGCAATGGGTTAACATCCCGCAGTGCCCGAAAGGTACCCCTTCTCAAGAAGGCACATGTGGACGCGCGCCTTAAGTACGCCAATGATCACCTGAAAGATGAACCAAGTTATTGGGAGAAAGTTATGTGGTCGGACGAGACCAAAATTGAGCTTTTTGGCCTCAATTCTACCCGTCATGTGTGGAGGAAAAAAAATGCTGCTTATGACCCCAAGAACACTGTGCCCACAGTCAAGCATGGAGGTGGAAGCATAATGTTTTGGGGGTGTTTCTCCGCCAAGGGTACAGGGCTACTGCACCCATGGGCGTAGATTTGGGTAGGGACGGTCGTGACATGTCACAACCAATATTCAAGGGATATAAAATAGTCCCGACCAATTTTTGATATAGGCTATTAATTGAAAAAAAAGATTTAATAAAAGAACGAAAATCTATTGATTAGTTTAATATTTCGATATACTGTGCAGTGGTAGCATTCATTTAAAAACATTTTAAATTGGCTAGTTAGTGAGCTATGATGACCCATGCCGCTATTGGATGCAACATGCGGCCAGGCGGAAGCAGTGGTCCACGCTGGTGGTGCTGAAAAGTGAACGCATCTGTCTCGTATTGGAATTAAACTCAAACGGCATACATGTTTCCTTCTGAATTTGACATTTATGAGCCACAGAGATACCAAAAAGAAAAAGACGACTGGCATAAGAAGTTATGCTACCTCAACAGTAAGCCTACGGCCCCATAAGATCTAGGTAAGATAAGCGCCTACGCTCCCTTTCGAGTGCAAGTTTTAACGGTCTCATTGTAGCCATCGATTAAGCCCTGGTAGATGCAAATAAACATGGGAATGAATGAATAAGAGAGTCATGGGAAGATGCTGGAGATGCTACCGTTTGAATTAGTTGCTGTAGCCTGGTGGCTATCCACACACCTCACACAATGCATGCCATAATTGCAAAACATTCCGACTGTCAAACAACTCGATAGCTAAATGCGATTTATGCTTGCTCATTTCGGTTGCCGCGTGCCGCGTGTGCCGCATGTTGCAAACATTTTGGCAAAAGGAATTAATTTCAAGTTGTGATTCCTCTGACATTCTGAGAATAAAAGTCGGGTTTTAGACATTGTCAGGCAAAAAAGGGTCGTTTATTCTCCCAGGACAAAGGGGCTCGGTCTTGATGGAGCTTGACTGCTTTTACAGAAAGGAGCCCAAGAGTAGCCTGGCCTACGTCTTTAAAGGAGCCGCTACCCTTTTAAAGTAAGATACAGATATTCTCTCTCTCTCTCTCTCTCTCTCTCTCTCTCTCTCTCTCTCTCTCTCTCTCTCTCTCTCTCTCTCTCTCTCTCTCTCTCTCCATTGAGATGTTGTCCAGGCCCATTAGATATGCTTAGTCGTTGAAGCAATTCTGTTTAAATAAAATTATCTGTGTTGAACATGAACCACTTACTGTATAGCACTGTTCATTTTGGGAAAAGGATATGAGCCCTGGTCTAATGTGCCACCTGGTTTAAGAAACAGTCTTCCTTACTTATAGGCCATAGTCATTATTTCGGTAGGGCGCATAGGCCTATATTGAATGAGCCTAGATTAATTTTATAATACCAGTCAGATTAATCTAGATAAAGAATCTATGTTTTTTTTGTTTGCTTTTTTTTTTGGTTGAAGTTGTCCCTACCAAAGCTCAAGTCAAACCTACGCCCTTGACTTCACCGCATCACTGGGAAGATGGATGGAGCCATGTACCGTACAATCCTGAAGGACAACCTCCTCCCCTCTGCCAGGAAGCTGAAAATTGGCCGTGGTTGGGTCTTCCAACATGATAATGACCCGAAGCACACAGCAAAGGCAACAAAGGATTGGCTCAAGAAACATCACAACAAGGTCATGGAATGGCCCAGCCAGTCACTGGACCTCAATCCGATCGAAAATCTATGGAGGGAACTGAAGGTCAGAGTGGCCAAGCGACAGCCCACCAACCTTCATGATTTAGAGAGGATCTGCAAAGAAGAGTGGGCCAAAATTCCACCTGGTGTCTGTGCTAAACTTGTGGTTAACTACAAAAAACGTCTCACTGCTGTGCTTGCAAACAAAGGCTTTGCCACTAAGTATTGAGTGTGTTTGGCCAGAGGGATCAAATACTTATTTCCCTCAATGATATACAAATTAATTAAAATATATTCTTTAAAGTTATTTTCTGGAATTTATTTTATATTTTTTCTCTCCATGTTTTAATACATATTATCATAAATTTATAGACTGATCATGTCTTTATTAGTGGGCAAACCGGCAAAATCAGCAAGGGATCAAATACATATTGGACTCACTGTATGCTAAACTAAACTGCCAATATCCACATCAATTACCATAAACAAAAATGTAAAATGAAATAAATTAGTAAATAAATAAAGATCATAACCTTTTAGCCCCTTTTGTCACAGGTACCAATACAGTGTCTTGCATACAGTATGCATGCACACATACCGTACACTCATACACTTGCAGAAACACCCTTAATTTCCTTGGGGATCAATAAACTATCTCTACTCAACAGTTGACAACTGCTCTACTGCCTAAACATGTAAACAATATCCATATATTATTAGTCGCTCACAATGCCAACGTAATAAGACCACACGCTCTTCCTTGACCTTCTGATCTCCAACTTGTGGTTTCCTTCGAGATCCTCTTCATTTCTACTCTACTGCTCTGCCAGCTAACCCTTTAAACAATATAGCATGTGATATAATGTACAGTTAGGGCCATAAATATTTGGACATCTGCACAATTTTCATCTTTTTGGTGCTGTACACCATCCCAATGGATTTGAAATGAAACAAACGAGATGTACATTAACAGCAGACTTTCAGCTTTAATATGGGGGTGTTTGCGTCCAAATCGAGTGAACTGTGAAGGAAGTCTGACATTTTCTATCAGTGCCACCCACTTTTTAAGGGACCAAAAGTAATTGGACAGTCTAATATTTATACAACAAACTTTCAATTTTTAATTATTTGGTTGCAAATACTTTCCAGTCAGTTACAGCCTGTAATTTGCAATCCATAGACATCAATAGACACTGGGTTTTATCCCTGGTGATGCTATAGTGAGCTCTCTATTACAACAGTCTTCAGGTCCTGCTTATTCTTAGGATATTTTCCCTTCAGTTTTGCCTCCAGCAAGTGAAATGCTTGCTCAATCGTACTCAGCTGAGGTGATTGACTGGGCCATTGAATAATATTCTACTTTTTTGGGGTAGAAATGGCTTAATGGCTTTCACATGAAGCTTTGGGTCATTGTCCATCTGCACTGTGAAGCATTATCCAATGAGTTCAGAATCATTAGTTTTAATATGACATGATAATACAGCCTGAAAATCTTCAGAATTCATCCTGTGGCTTTTGTCGGTAGTCCTCATCATCAATAAATACAAGGGGAAAATAGTATTGACAGAAATGCATGCCCACACCATGACACTACCACCGCTATGATTCACTGATTGGGTGGTATGCTTTCAATCATGAGCAGTTCCTTTCCTTCTCTATACTCTTTTCTTCCCATTACCCTTGTACAAGATGATTTTTGTCTTCTCTGTCCATAGGATGTAGCTCAAGACCTATACAGTCTTTTTAAGACGTTGTTTGGCAAAGCCAAATCTGGTATTGCTATTTCTGATGCAATCAATAATTTACATCTTTTAGTGAACCCTCTGCATTTCCTATGGTGAAGTGTTCCTGAATGTTCTTGATCTTTTTCTTGATTGTTGCCTTGGACATGTACATGTATCCACCGTTCACCTGGACACTGTTCTACATCTGACCAACTGTTGGGACATGGGTTTTTGTTCACCAGATACAGAATATTGTCTGTCATCCAGAGCATTTGTCTTCCATGTCTGCTAGTTAATTTGGTGTTGCTCTGGTATTTCGTTTTTCCAACATTCTGAACTCTTGAATTAATCACATTCAATGTTTCCCCCTCTCTCAAATGGGTTTGTTTTGATTTTTTTCAACCTTATGATGACTTGCATCACTGATGGTGACAGGTGGACTTTGGATCTCATGGACATTCCGTAAAAATATATAAAAATGCAAATGAAACACTTCAAATTAACTCTAAGACCTTGTATTGGCATCTTGGTGATGGTGTAGTAAGGGAATAACACACATCTGACTGGAGAATAGCTGAGCAGCCTACTGTCCAATTACTTTTGATCCCTTGAAAAGTGGGCAACACAGACAAAAAACATTGCTATTTCAATCCTGTTAATGCGATATGGATGTTAACACCTTCACATTAACGCTAAGAGTCTACAATTAATGCACAGTTTGTTTGTTTTATTTCAAATCCATGTTGGTGGGGTATAGGGTGAAAAAGGATGATCATTGTGTTGCTGTCCAAATATTTCTGGCCCTAACTGTATACCACAATCAGTCACTTACAAAGCAAAAATTGCAAAACCACAAATGCACTCTTCCTTGACCTTTCCCCCTTGACCTTTTCCATTGTTGTTTTGGTTTCCTTTGGGATCCACTTATTATTTTCCTCTGCTGCTCTGCCACCTAAACCTGTACTGTATTACATCATATGCTGTGTATGAAACATACCATATATCAGTCACTCAAAAATGTAAAACATTTTTTTAAAATAAAATAAAAAGAAACATGCATACAAAAAAAGGTAAAACCACTCTTCTTTGACCGTTTTTTTGCTCCCTGCCCTGCCCTGCAGCAGTGTTCTAGGCTGCGAACCTCTACTAGTCTGCCGCATAAACCTTTGTAATTATGAAATATACACTATATCAGTCTCTCAAAAAAATTTAAATCATTCTTCCCTGACGTTTTTTGCTCCCCAACCCATTGTTTGCTGTTCAGGCGTTGGACCCCAGCTGCATGTAATGCACTGTATCAGTCACTCACAATGCAAAACCATAAAATCACGTCAAAATTCTGTTGACCTTTTTGCCCTCCAACTCACTGCTGTTGTGTTTTTTGTTTTTGTTTGCGGTGGCGTTTCAGGCGGCGAACCCCGGCTGCTGCCTGGAGGACTTTGTGCGCTGGTACTCTCCGCGGGACTACGTGGAGGAGGAGGTGGAGGTGGAGGTGGCGGACGAGAGCGGGGAAGGGGCGACGACCACGAGGAAGGAGGTGCGGGGTGAGCTGAGTGCCCGCATGAAGATCCCGGGCAACATGTGGGTGGAGGCCTGGGAGACGGCCAAGGTCACCCCCGCACGCCGCCAACGACGCCTCTTCGACGACACCAAGGAGGCCGAGAAGGTGCGTGGAGATTACTCTTGTCTCCACATTTAAGTCTCCTTAAAAATACAGTCCACTTTATTTCAGGAAATCTATATTTAAGCCCTGCGAAAATATGAGATTTTTTTTGCAATTTGTTTGCAGTACTTAGTTTGACAGGAATAACCATAGTTAACATAGCAATGGTACTAATTAAGTCAGCGAAGTCTATNGCAATGTTTCCCAACCTTTTTTGTCTGGTGTACCCCCTAAGCCTCTTCGTTGTGCCATGAGTACCCCCTAATTCATGTTCTACATAGCGTTCTCTGTCCTGATGTGACTGCTCCATACATTTGTTAAAATAATAACATTTTTCCAAGTACCCCCTGCAGTGTGCTTGCCTACCCCTAGGGGTACACGTACCCCTGGTTGGGAAACACTGGTCTATGGTACCAAATAAAACATCATCAGATTTGCTTGTAGAGCATTTTGAAATGAATATATTGACCAGAGTGCAAAATGGCTATTAAATTATGTCCAGTGATCACTTGTGGCTCGATGCTAGTGTTGCCATTGACTTCCATTGATTGTGCTAAGCTATGCTAATAATGTCAATCTAGAGTAGAGTAGTAGAGTAGAGTAGAGTAACTTTATTAATCCCCAGGGGGAAATTCAGGTATCCAGTAGCTTACATAAATACACAAAAAAACAAATGCCTACATGGACATTTCAAGACACAAATAACACAGGAGTAGTCAGGGAGGGGAAAATAAAAATAGTAAAGATAAAGAATGTGAAAATGTTATATGTAAAAAATGTAAAAAATGTAAAAAGGTAATCTATTAGTACTGAATATGATGAGAAGAAACATTCATGTATAATACTTGGAAATACTGCAAATATGTGAAAATCGAAAAAGGGTGGACTGTTCCTACACCTCCATTATTCAGATAATGGTAATCGGAAGCTGTAATCTGGTGCCACATATTCCAAAAGTCCTGGTTTACCTGACCATTTGCCCTGTTTGGACTGGTAAAACCAGGTCTTTTGGCACTGAATTGTAGTTTCTGAATCCAAGTTGCTCATCACTGGCTCTGTCGGGTAGTAGCCTAATCACAAATATCACTGAAAGGCACCCAGTTATTCTGTGAATTTGTGGTAAATAGAAGTCTTAACAAGCTTAACCTCACAGTCAGGCTTGGCCGCAAGCCTGTACTACTTATACTAACTAGTACTGCAATAATATCCTACGTCTTTGAGATGTAATGTCTTTTAAACCTGTAGCAATATTTTGTACCTTTACCTCAACAGCTGAAAAAACTGTTATCCTCACTACGTCTTTTCAGAATTAGCTCTTTGTCCAAATGTTGCCAATATTGTGTAACATATTATGTTTCTATGGTATAGGTCTCTCTCGGTGAGAAAGGGAGCGAGTGAGTGAATGAGTTGGAATGAGAGAGAGAGAGAGAAATAGACAAAGAGAGAGAGAAATAGACAAAGAGAGAGAGAGTCAGAGACCGAGAAAGAGAAACAAAGAAACGGAGACACAGGGAGTGTGTTGTAGAGTTTTGTAACTGGTAATTTTGTGCTGCTTCGCCAGGCTGATAATGCGGGAAGCTCCCAGCTGGCCCTCATGCCTGCACTCTGTTTATGACAAAGCCAAACACCATCTCTCTCTCTCTCTCTCTCTCTCTCTCTCTCTCTCTCTCTCTCTCTCTCAGCATCTCCCCTGTTCATTTCGGCAGCTCTCGTGTCCCTGTAGGAAGCCTAGTTGCACCGCATTGCCTCATCGTACGCCTCCTTCTGGGAAAAAAGGAAAGAAAGAAAGGGAGAGAGGAGGGAAAAAACCTGCAGTAGAGGATGGAAAAGAACGGGCAGCAGCTTCTCAGGAGTGTCACTTTTTGGGCACCCCCCCCCCTGTTGAACACTTTCATAACAAATTTAGCAAAGGACACGCCTGCGTATCTTTGTGGTGTTAGAAAAAAATATTGGGCTGGGAAGAGGAGGGAGAAGGAGGGAAGGAAACCGAGAGAGAGAAGGAAAAAAACCTGAAAAAAATCGTCAGGGTTGAAAAGCAGGTAGCGGTCACCGAGCTTTGCAGGAGCGTGATCCCCACATTGGTGTCCCAGTAGTGGGTGACCGAGCCACAGACCTTGTGAACACCTACAGGTGTGTGTGTGTGTGTGTGCGCCATGTGCGTGTGTGTGCGCCATGTGTGTGTGTGCGCGTACCCATGTGTGTGCATATGTGTGTAATGCAGTGTGTGTGTGTGTGTAGTGCGTTTCTGGAGAGGTGTGTGTGAATGCCTGTGTGGACCGTAGTGTATGTGTGTATATGCATATGCTGGAGGAAAGTAGGTTAGAACATAATGTGTGCCCGTTAGGGGGTCTACTCCGCTGCGCTCCTCTCCACATGAGGTGTGGAGGTGGAGGTGTGAGGTGGAGGTGTGATATAGTATATAGGATGGGGGTAAGGGAGTTCGCTCCTCTCCTCTCTACACGGGGTGTGGAGGTGTGGGGTGGGGATGGGTGTAGTATATAGGGTAAGGGAGTTCTCTCCTCTCCCCTCTACACGGGGTGTGGAGGTGTGGGGTGGGGATGGGTGTAGTATATAGGGTAAGGGAGTTCTCTCCTCTCCCCTCTACATGGGGCGTGGGGGTGGGGGTAGTAAGGGAGAGTTGTGGGGAACCTTGCTCCAGCTTGAAGGTCGCCGTCTCAGCCGTCCTTCAGCATCCTCCTGGGCACAGCTGGGGGAACTCCAGGTGCAGGATTTTGCTCTGAATTAATTTGCTGATTTTAATTTATTATTATTTTTTTCTTGCCTCCTCCGTTCTCATTTGCTCACTCAACCACCCCCACTACACGCAAATATGTGCCGGTGCACGCACACACACACACACGCACATACACACACACGCGCGCATACACACACACACACACACACACACACACACACACACACACACACACACACACACACACACACACACACACACACACACACACACACACAGTACCCCCTTCTCTCTCACTCTCTCTCTCTCTCTCTCTCCTTTCTTTTTTTTGTCCGTGGAGATGAGTGAAACGCTCATATTTTTTCCAGTCCTCTGATTGCAGTCAAGATCATACGGGAGGCACAAGCAGGTCACCTTGCAGCCCAGAGTCTTCTCTTTGCAGCGAGAGAGAGAGAGAAAGAGAGAGAAAGAGAGAGAAAGAGAGAGAGAGAGAGAGAGAGAGAGAGAGAGAGCCCGCAGGCTTGAATGCTGGGTTATTGGGGACATCATTTATGAATTTAAATAAATAAATGAATAGCAGAAAAAAAGAACAGCCCATACGGAAAACACATGACATTGGGTACACTGGTAAATACCGCTGAGTGGAAAAATGGAACAGCTAGAGTCAACTTTCAATGGCCCATACAGAAAACACAAGCCATTTGGTACACTAGTAAATAGGTTTGAATAGGGGGGACGGAATCAATCAACAAGACTCAACTTGTATGGTAAAGTATGCACAGTAAGATTGTAGGATATCATATGTAGGATTTGCAGAATATGTAGGATTTGCAGCTAAAATGTCTATTACTGGAAAATCAAAATGGCAGATATGAAGAAGATCCATCTTTACTTGTCATTTTTCACTTACAAATACTAAGAACTTGCTGGTGGTAATTATTTGTGAAAATGGTAACATTTGTGAATTCTGGAAATAAACTAGTAAAACTATCACATAGTACATTACATACATTGGGTTCACTGGTAAATGTTGCTGAGCTAAAAGAGTTAAAAGGAAAAATAAAGCTGCCCATACAAAAACGAAACACACAACCTTGGCATTGTGGCACACTCATAATAAATATGGCTGAGCTAACAGAGGGGGTTTTTACAGCTATTGTTTGGTTGGTTGTTGCCAAGTATTGAGAGAGAGAGAGAGAGAGAGAGAGAGAGAGAGAGAGAGAGAGAGAGAGAGAGAGAGAGAGAGAGAGAGAGAGAGAGAGAGAGAGAGAGAGAGAGAGAGAGAGCTGAAGAAGTGCTCTTTTCCACCACCATTGTCACCCACACAAAAGCACCAGTACTTCAGCTCAGCGCAACTATGCGTGGCGTTCTGTAGATGCTTGAAGCAGTGCACACTTTAGCAAACACACACACACACACACGCCAAGTGGCATACTCACATACGCTCTTGTCGCTGCACGAGAGACTCTTGACCCACAAAAGGCACCAGGGGAAAAGCCTCTTCTCTCTCATCATGTACACAAACCCCCACCTCTACAACACACACATACACACACACACACAAGCGCACACACACACAAACGCTATGGATTTGTGTGACTCATCTCCTGCCTGTGCCATCCCTGTCATAAGGAGTTATGCTGAATACGAACATGTGATGAACAACCATGAGCTGAAAGCGCT
>NC_085869.1:47419541-47447041 GCF_034702125.1 Engraulis encrasicolus
ATGCAGAAAGATTGACAGAGCTGCATAGAAAAGCAAAAGAACAAACAGAAGAATCACTGTATTCCTAACACTAAGCTCTTTCAACTGACCCATAGCTACAGAATGGATTTCCAGTTGTCTTCATTGCTTGGACCATTTCTCCCAGCACTGGAAATCCAAATGAGAACATAAAAGCATAGAATAAGGGGGTGCTGTGGCACTAACCCCACGAAAACCAGAGCCGACCTAGCTACAGAGAATCACTGAACTCGACTGTGTTCATAGCAGGAGCGGTGGAAGCGACAGAGTATGCCAACATAATAGGTTTCTATGGGCACCTAACGTGACCAGGTTCTGGTCTGCCTAAAGGGGCGTGTCATAATGCTCCTACAATGAATACAACAGTCCTTAGGTCTGCCTAAAGGGGATTTCCCCCCCCTCCCCCTTGCAATAATAGAACCTGGAAACAGTGGGCCAATGGAACCTCTCTCTCTCTACTCTCTCTGACCATACTTCATAATCAGAGCGCAATAGGGTCCCTCTGGTATGACCGTTAAAAGCAGAATGCAAGCCTTCCGACATTCCATTCGGCTGCGGCGGCTGTCGCCGAACCGCATCATTGCTAATTAGCATCACTTTTGTCTCTTCTGTCGCAAGTGACTCTTTACAAGTAAGTCCTTTACTTCCGTCGCTGGTGTCGCTCTAGTCGTGTCTGGTGTATTTGTTCCATAATATTCCTGATCATCCACAGACTACATTGCCCATGGGGACCCAGATTCAAATCCTGCCTGGAGGACATTTCCAAATCCTTCCCCGTCATTAAGGCCAATTCTCCCCCAAAAAACATACCTGAAAAGCATAGACAACATTATTGGCATAACATGTCCAATTCCATGTTCATTTCCTCTCCTGTTTTAGCTGTGTCCTCACTTGCAGGGCTGGGTTAGTGCACATGCTAGATATGGTTACTGATTGACCGAAAAGCCAAAAGAGCAGAATGCAATATGGATGCAATGTTGAAAAATGTATCTGTGATGTCGAGTAACAATCTTGTTAATGCTCCTCTCCCTAGATGGCAGACAAGTTATCGTTAATTCCGAGCTTGTAATTATGACACCGCCGGTGTGATTCCGCTGTGAAAATTGCCTTCCAGGAGGGCCTACAGCAAGCTGTAGCCTAGGGGCCCCGCGCCATCTTAAATCCAGCCCGGCTCACTAAAGCTGTTGCCATGAGGTGTGTGTGGCCACATGTAGTAGACCAACGCCCCAGAGAGCCGCAGATGAAGCCAATATCGGTGTTGTTTTCAGCATCTGATTGATGTATCATCCATCTATATAGCTGGCTTTCCTTTACTCTTTTTCGATCTTTTTTTTCATATAAACCACTCCATCCCGATACTCCTTCTGGTGTATATATATATATCATCATCTCTCCTGCTCTCGCTCCCTCACTCTCATTTCACAGCGGAGGGATGGTCATGATATTGCATATAAGGTAAACAGAGCGGAGCAGAGATTGAGTTGGGACTTGGGCTTATTTAAATTGCGTGGAGTGTGTGAGAGGGAGAGATGGAGATGGAGAGGGAGAGAGAGAGACGGAGAGAGAAACGGAGGGAGACCCCTGTGCCCTCCTTTATTAATGTGCTCTGCCTCAGACCCTACACGCATGTACACACACACACACACACACACACACACACACACACACACACACACACACACACACACACACACACACACACACACACACACACACACACACACACACAGAGAGACAAGCAGTGGCTCTAATAAGAGAGGATAGATGGGTTATTTTTGGGTGACCAGGCAAAGGGAGGTTTGTGGTGTGTGTGTGTGTGTGTGTGTGTGTGTGTGTGTGTGTGTGTGTGTGTGTGTGTGTGTGTGTGTGTGTGTGTGTGTGTGTGTGTGTGTGTGTGTGTGTGTGTGTGTGTGTGTGTGTGTGGGGGCGGGCTGGCCTGACTGTAATGTGGTGTGTGTGGGCCGCCTGTCTCCTGCTCAGATGTCACTGATTGTCAGCTCGCTAGCTTGATGGTGTGTGTGTGTGCGCGTTCACTGTGTGTGCGGCTGTCAGCTTGCTAGCTTATGTGTGTGTGTGTGTGTGTGTGTGTGTGTGTGAACTCGCTAACTTGGTGATTGTATGTGTTTGTATCCGTGTGTGCATCTGTGTGAGTGTCAGCTCACTAGCTTGACGTGTGTGTGTGTGTGTGTGTGTGTGTGTGTGTGTGTGTGTGTGTGTGTGTGTGTGTGTGTGTGTGTGTGTGTGTGTGTGTGTGTGTGTGTGTATCCATTTGTGCATTTGTGTGCGAGTGTCAACTGGCTAGGCTTGATGGGGCCACGGGAGAGCGTCACCTGGGCAGCCGGAGAAGGTTCCGGAAGTTTGTTAGTCCCAGGGGCCGCTCAGGGGCCACAGCAGGGGCCCAGGTAGCCGAGGACCGCTAGAGCCTCATTAGGAGCACCTCCAGAGCATGTGTGTGTGTGTGTGTGTGTGTGTGTGTGAGCGTGTGCGTGCATGTGTGCATGCGAGCGAGTGGTTGGGCAGGCGTTCGCCCATGTACAAAGCAAGGTACAAACAGCAATCGGACACAGCCTGCCTGTGTGTGTGTGTGTGTGTGTGTGTGTGTGTGTGTGTGTGTGTGTGTGTGTGTGTGTGTGTGTGTGTGTGTGTGTGTGTGTGTGTGTGTGTGTGTGTGTCTCCTTGTCTGCTTCTGTGGATGTGAGTGTGTGCGTATGTGCGCGTGTGCGCTTGTGCACGTGTATGTGTGCTTGCATGCGTGTGTGATTTTGTGTGTGTGTGAGTGAGTGTGTGTGTTCTTTGTAGCTGAAGAATTTCTCCAAGGCAAGTGTGTGTGTGTGTGTGTGTGTGTGTGTGTGTGTGTGTGTGTGTGTGTGTGTGTGTGTGTGTGTGTGTGTGTGTGTGTGTGTGTGTGTGTGTTGCTTGGTCCTGTCGTCAGTGGCACAGGGGTGTGTTGACTGTGTTATGTCTGTCGAGGCGTGAGGGCGTTCGTTATAAACCCTCCTGAAGTCTTCCCAGCCCTTCTCGTCATCCACACTGACGGACCTTTGTCATGGCTTTTTCTTTGATTGTGTTGTAGTGTTCACTGCCGCCGTCTCGCCATCCCTCCTCCTTTTCTCTTCTCCCTCGCTCCCTGACTCGAATAGTTTGTCGTTGTCTAGTCATATCAGGTAATCTCTTGTTCATTGTTTCCCTCTACCGCCCTCTCTTTCTCTCTCTCTATCCCTCGCTCCCGCCCTCTCTTTCTCTGTCTGTCATTCTCTCCCACTTTCTGTTCTGCTTTTTTCTTTCTCGCTCTCTTGCTCTGTCTCTCTCCATTTTTCTGTATATCTCTACCTGTCTGACCCTGTCCTCCTTCTCTCTTTCTCCATCTTTATCTCTCTCTGTCTCTCTCTCTCTCTCTCTCTCTCTCTCTCTCTCTCTCTCTCTCTCTCTCTCTCTCTCTCTCTCTCTCTCTCTCTCTCTCTCTCTCTCTCTCTCTCTCGCTCTCTCTCTCTCTCTCTCTCTCTCTCTCTGTATCTTTATCTCTATCTCTATCCACCTCTCTCTGTCTCGACCACCTCTCTCTCTCTCTCTCTCTCTCTCTCTCTCTCTCTCTCTCTCTCTCTCTCTCTCCATCAGGTTTGTCAGTTCTCTGCTGGAGGATCCGGAGGTGTCTGTGTTGGGAGCGGGGAGAGGGCCGGCCGGCAGCATCATCCACAAGATGTTTGTCAGCGCACAGAGGGTAAACGCCAACACACACCACTGCAGCCTCATGCAGGACACACACACACACACACACACACACACACACACACACACACACACACACACACACACACACACACACACACACACACACACACTCATAGACACCCATACACACATTCATACACATAATCAACACACACATGTACGTACGAACACACGCACACACCGCACACACACAATCTCTTGTTTGTTTGTGTGTATGTGTGTGTGTCTGTCTCTATCTGTCTGTTTATGTCTGTGTCTCTTGCTCTGTTTCTCTCTCTCTCTCTCTTTCACTCACTCACTCACTCACTCACTCACTCACTCACTCACTCACTCACTCACACGCACGCACACACACACACACACACACACACACACACACACACACACACACACACACACACACACACACACACACACACACACACACACACACACACACACGTGATGTCAATTAAAACATCCACACTATCACAGCACACCCTCATGGTGGTCAGAGGAGTATGTGGCTTGAGGTTGCATTGCGATTGAGATGGCAAGATGAGTGATTTGCACGATCTGACTGTCTGCCCTCCTCACAGAGGCTTGTGAGTGGGCGTCCCTCTCAGCATCCCTGCATGCACCTTCCCAATGCGCAAACAATAACGCACCACCTGCTTCGACTGTATTTTTTCTTTTTTTCCCCCATTTTCTTTGTTCCTCGTGTGTGTGTGTGCGCGTGTGTGCGTGCATGTGTGTGCGTGCGGGTTTATGTGTGTGTGTTTGTGCGTGCGTGTGTGTGTGTGTTTGTGTGTGTGTGTGTGTGTGTGCGTGTGTGCGTGTGCGCGCGTGCGTGCATGCATGTGTGTGCGCGCGTGTTTATGTGTGTGTGTTTGTGCATGCGCGTGTGTGTACTTGCACATGCATGCGTGTGTGCGTCTGGCTTGGTTTTTTGGCGTGTTCCACCATACGCTACCTGTTGCGTTAAATCACATGAATTAAGACAAAGCCATGTGTGAGAATTACGGGAGCATAATGTAAACGGAAAAGCCCGTAACTGGAAGAAATGGTTTTGGGCACGTGCGAGAGAGAGAGAGAGAAAAAGAGGAGCTATGCTGCCGGGCCGGTGCTCAAACACTCTGCATAACCAAATGAGCTAATGAGAGAAAACAGATGTCGGCAGTATGATTTAATACGACGTGCAGGTAATTAAACACGTCTGCTGTGCTGCGCTGTGCTGCGCTAGGAATATAACGAGGTGGGGGGGACAAATTGATGAGTTGTCCTGGGCCCAGAGAGGGAGGGGGGCCCAGAATGGGGTCCTCATTACATCATATGTCTCGGGTGGGTTGGGGCTTTGAGATTACTCTGTCCCGGGCCCAGCCAAAGCTATCAGCGGCCCTGGGCCCTGTGTTGCAAAAGCATGTATTCCTCAGCTCAGTACATGCCACCACATATTTTACTGCTGCTGCTGCTTCTACAGGAGTCTGCTTATCTTCCTACACCTGTATGTTCCTTATAACCACCCCTAATCACCTATACAACCATTCCTATAACCCTAGCCTTGTCAGTCAAGATCTTCAAAATTATGAAAAATCTTGAGACATGACTGTTGTGTTTGTCTGGTGTCCGCACTCCCACGTCATCTACTGTACTGCCTACATGAAGACAGTGGCCGCCTGGCGGGGGAGACGCATGCAGGCGAAACCTGCGAATTGAAGACAGGTGGAATTCAGTGTTCCATTCTGACAGCTCAACAGTCATCAGGTCGTCGCAGCGAATCAAATAGAATGAAGCATTTGTTTTGTTGATTTGATTGGCCACCGCAAGCAAAACTCGATCTTCATTTGCATAATATTAAACTTTGCCGAATATTTTCCGCTCCTGTTTGCTTGCCTTCGCCTCCCTGATAGGAATGAATGGCGAAGTTTGCTTCGCTTGGCTAAATTTGCGTCTAGCGCTGCAGTGCACCCCAGCAACTCCCTATTTGCTATCATTCACACTCACTGTGAATCTTTTTAGCTGTGTTTCAGAAATAAGTGGCATAGGCTTCTATGGCTAAAAAGTTCTGTAGAATTGCAAGGCTGTCTTCCAGGTGAATGAACCAGTGGAACCATCGCTATATTTTTGTAGTCATTAAGAGATGTTTTTTTTAATTACCAAGTGCCTTGGTAGAAGGCTTTACTTTACTTTCACACATATATTTTAATTGCAGGCATTCATGGCAGCAATGCACATGTTAACTCATCCAGAGTACTGTATGTACCGTACACAGTATAGCACAAAAAGGCAGTTAGTAAAATCAGCATGTGCTTTAACCAAGCAGTGAGGTAATGAGTGCATATCCCTATTAATTGTAAGCAAATGATTGAAAAACATGATTCAGTAATGTCCTACATAAATATTGCAGTTCAATATTTGCCTATGTACCTCAGAGCTGTTTTTGTCCCTCTGTGGTTTCCGCAGCATGTTTGCTTGTTCTCACTCACTCTGTAGATCTTGGATCTCCTCCAACATTAACACCTGCATATGTAACCTTAATGCGCAAAGCAAAATAACACACTTTAGTTTTCCCTCTTCTACGTTCTAAGCTTCCGAACATGTTTTTTTTTTTGCATTTGAACTACCTCTTCCTCTGTTACTTTCTCTCTCTTTCTCTCAATCAGTGATTTTCTCTTTTTTCTTCTTCTCTTTTTTTCTTTCATTTTGGGCCGACATGAGTGTGAGTGTTAAATTACACCCCTCGAGTTGTCAAGCTAGAAATAGAAAGGCAATAATTATCCTGAGCATCCCATGTACGTAAATCACTAGAAATCAGCCTTTCACAGAAGAGGACGCGTTGTACAGAGAGAGAGAGAGAGAGAGGGAGAGCGAGAGCGAGAGCAAGAGCAAGGAGAACATATTAGCGCAACACTGCTCTTAAAAAAGGAACACTTTTGTATTTGACCAATGCTTGTTAACGCATGCCACTAAAACGGGACTGATTGAATGCCTGCAAGTGAGACGCAACTCTACTTGCATGTGTTTGGTCTGACTTCATTTGAAGTGAAATGGTGTGTGTTATGTTGCGGTGTGGTGTGGTGCAGACATGCATGCATGGATCTTTAGTCTGCTGAAGACAGAGTTTTGTTTTGGCTGCGCTTCAACTCAGCTAGCTGCTAACAAATGTCTTGTCTCTTGTGTTTGTGCTCTCTTCTCTCCATTTCACCCTTTTTTGTGTCTTTTTCTTTTCTGTTTTTTTGTCTTGTTTTTTTTTTCTTCCCTAATGCTGCTTGACTCTCATCCCGTTGTCAAGGTGGCTGACTTCAACGATGAGGTAACAACGAAAGTGCCCTCCTGCTCCCTCTCCCCTCCCAGCCCCCCACTTTACTCATATTCCCCCATCGCTGAATATATAAATCGGGTCTGGTCTAACCTCTTCATATAAATTTCAGTAGGATCACTTTTATATGAAGACATTATTAGACCTGATGTGCTTGGGAACTTTTACCCAAGCGCCCACCCCCATCATCCCCATACCTCAGTTGTTCATCCACTGCCAATTGTTTCCATTCCAGACATTTGAAACTGTGTGAAGATGCTCTGTTGATGATGACAATTACACCTTTTTTGTTGTTTCCCCCCACATTCATTCACTTTCATGAAACGTGACTCAATGTATTAGAAGGACTTTCTTGGGGAGATGGAGGTTTGTGAGTTTGAATGCCATACAGCCTTGCCATGATCAGCCTTACAGTACCCAACCCCCCAATCCCATAGCACAATTGTCTTACACTAGACTTAATGGTGACTAGAAAATGTAGTAGTTTTATTTTCACTGTAGTGTTTCAGTAGCTGCCCAGGCCAGTTGGTTCACGAGAGCTTGATTGCAAATCGCTACTTCAGTAGTGTTTTTTCTCTGTAAAATGCTTATTTGTACCCTATTAGCCGAACTTTTGTTCGTGTCCTTGGAATCATAATTCTGCTAGTTTATTGTGCTCCCGTGCTCCCTCCCCCATTAGATTACTCCTTTATTGTTGACGTAAAGGACATTTTTTTCTAATTTGTAATCAACTTTCTAATTACTGCGGTTTGTTAATTGCTGAGCGAGAGGGAAGAGTAGCTGCCATGTTGTGCGTGTTCTTGTGCACTCTTGTGCTGTCATTACGCCTTCCTTGTTTGTGTGCTGGAAATAAATAATATTCTTTCTTCGCTAATAAGGAGAATGGTTTGGTAATATTTTTCTGCCTCTTCTGTGCTTATTAAGCATTAGCCGTGTTCGTGGTGGAGATGCATTGTGCTGCTGAAGCAGCCCCCTCCAGACAGTCCCGTCAGGAGCTTCTGAGGATTTGGGATTTTTTTTTTCTTGTATCTGTTGCAATTGCTGACTGACTTTTGCTGCCAGACTAAGAGCTGTCAAAAATTAGAATAAAACTTGTGGGGGTTGCTTTTCATTTTTTCTCTCTCTCTAACCCACAATATTCAAGAAAAGCCTCACCCACCCAGTACCTTCCAAGACCTGCATTGTGATTATTGTGGTGGGATTGTGGTTGCCTGATTTGCTGTGGGTATCCCAGAGAATAGCTTTTACCGTACATCTTGGTCATCATACAAGCAGTTGCAAGCAATGCAGAAAATATCACCTGAACTTTTTTTTAGCAGACAGGGTTTTAATGAAGTAAATTCGTTAAATGTTTCCTCTACATTTATTAAAATCCTGTAAGGACTGTCTAAAATAGATGACCATTTAGCTCATCTCCGCTCACTTCTACCCTGGCTTACGGATTGCAAGTCTCTTCGAGACTAGTCTGGCCAAGAAAACCATTTACAACATTTCCCATGAAGTAAAATTCTCATGAAGAAATCAATTTTGAGCATTGTCAACAGCTCGATGAGGTGTTTAAGGAAATGAGGCCCCAGTTCTGTTAACAGGTGACTGGAGGAAAGGGTGAGCTGATAGATTGGAGCTTCAACCAGTAGCATACTGAGACATTTTATGAACATGAACAAGACATGCCCTTTGCACCTCCTGCAAAGAAATGTAGATGGTTTGCCTGGCCAGACTATAGTCTCGAAGACACTTGCAGTCGTGTACGCCAGACTAAGTCATTACCAGATCTTCATAGTAACAGCCTCATACAGTGACTTTTTCTCCTCCTCCGGTCCCCTAGGCGGCGCTGCTGTCCCCGATGGAAGAAGACCCTGCCCGGGCATCCGGAGGTGAAGACAAGAAGCCCTCGTCAGCTGGCAGCGGGGTCCCGGACTTCCCCCCGGCAGCAGGTCGGGAGGTGATCCTGCGCACGTGTGTGCCGCGGCCCGCGCCCTACTCCAAGGCCCTGCCCCAGCGCATGTTCTGCGTGCTGATGCGCGAAGAGTTCCGACTGGCCGGAGCCTTCTCCTCGGACACTTCCTTCTTCTGAGAAGCCTCTAGTCTAGATGGTTGTCCCCTATAGCAGGCAATTAGGGTGGGGATCTGCTACATGTAATGGATAGGGTGACGTGGGATGAGCCATGGGACAAGGGAAGGGTGGGGAATAGGGTGGGGGCATGCTGGATAGCAGGTCTTAGGAGCCGTGGGGTTCTTCAGCTAGGAACAGAGACGTTAGTCAGGGGATGAGACCTCGACCAAAAGGCATGGACGGATGGTTCAAAGGAAGTCAGGATTTTTTTTTTTTCTTCAATGGGGGATTCAGGGGGAAGGGGAGCTTGGGATCCTGCCTTTGTGGTTCTGAATCGTCGTGCTTTACAGCTTTAGCTCATATTGGGTTGGGTTATCCACTCCATAGGAGTCTTGTTGGCAGAGAAACTAGTCCTTTTACACATGTCCGTTGACAACAAAAAATGCACAAGTTACACACGTACAATACAGGCATTAGTTCTACTGTTTGAGGAGAACCTCTCGCATTGGATCTCCTATTGCTATGTCAGAGTTAATCATTCAAACCCTGTTAGGTTAGATATGTGAGTATTTCAGTGTTAACAGATTCACCTTATTATTTTCAAAGGAAAAAATACAAAGCTTAAGTCTGAAATAAATGCTAAAAAAAAATCAGATGAACGTGCTTTTAAAAAAATATGTATTTTAAAATGTCACCAAAATGTCACTTAATTTAATATTTTATGCCGTGGGACTCCTAGCGCTGCTACTTAAAGGCTATATCCATCCCGTCACAAGCCTAGCATTTTGTTAGCCTCTTCTATCTCCGCTTAGTCATGCGTTGCGTTTGTAAGTCAGTCAAGTAATTTGTCAGATATTTCTTTATCCCACTTAATCTTAGCCATGGTGGTAAATCGACTGGTCCTTTCATTGTGCTCGAACACATTGTGGCGAGGACCTATGTGGTAAAGTGCAATTATACAGGTAACTGTATATATCTTTAACATTCTGACCCTTACATATTCCAGTAAATGAGGTGTCAACGTCGGCGTGTCTTTTGGTGTCTACAAAGTGGTGTGAAGTGCTATTAATAGGTAATATAATTTTTTTTATGGCGTGATCTCGGAAAGTGGTATGGACAGAGGCGGTGACCATCTGTAGGCCTATATGTGTGTGTGTGTGTGGTGTACTTAAAGCCCATTCATACCCTACGTGTGAGAAGTATATGGATAGTTGTGGAATGTTTCAAACTGATAATTTCATGCGTAGTTGGACACGAAATTTAGGAACTTAGCATTACGGATGAAACCGATCAAAACTGGACCTTGAAAAAGCTCTGCAAACATATAAGACGAACCGAGCTACGAAGGCATTGACGGTTGAGAGTGTATGGACAGAATTACGTACGTAATTTCCCAAACGCAGGGTATGAATGGGCCTTCAAAGAGGCACACTGAAACTGTGGAACTAACCAAAGTCTGTACATGTCAGACAACGGCACTAGACCTACATGTACTGTAGCATACTTCTTTGTTTAGTACGTACTGCTTAATTATGATGAAGCAAAAAACAAAATGTTACTAATAAAACCAATTTAATGATATCGGCAGTAGTATGAGTTTTTTTTACAACTGTTCTGTTGCATAAGGTGCAAAAGAAAAACATCTTTGAAGAAAAATAATCATTTAATTCACTTATGACTCAGTAATAATGTCGGTCCAATTAAAATAATTTGGACCAGGAGAGCAATAAAGCTAGTTTGATATTAGCAAGACTACCATATTTCATCATTAATACTACAAAAAACACCAAGCTAGGGTTTGGCCTCATTAACATCAGCAACATTATTGTTAAAAGTTTTGTCCATGCAATTAAAGTTAGCAGCAAAAGAAGAAAAAAAGACTATAAAACACTTGTTTGTGTTTTTCATTCCTCAGTTTTGACAACAGGAAGTCATTTTGATGATTGATGGTTTTTTTAGTAAAATGAAGAAGTTTAGCAAAGCAGGAGCTGTCTCTCACACACATGAGAACTCAATCAGCAAATACTAATTACGTCTTTTTTTTTACCAATTCAACTTGCCCACGTAGAACAGCTACTGTACACTCACACAAGAAAACCTGAGAATATAACTCTTTTGTAAATGACACCGTGCACCCATGCACAAATACAAACACAAGAAAATAGTGCATGACATGTCCTCTCAGAGTCAGTGACTAACAAAGGAATAACTGACTGACTGGTGTACCTTTTCCAACTCAGAAAGTCATCCACACACACCATGCACAAGAAATATTGTCTGGCAATTAGTGATGGGCAAAATCAATTCATGAGTTACAGTCTATTGCCCCCTATTCCCAATGACTTGTTTTTAATCCTGCCGACTTCAGCCAAGTGATGGCTGGCTAAATGTCCACCTGGTTGAATTGAACAGGTAAAAGAAGGGAAGTTGGAATATGTGGCACTGGATTGAAACTAGTGAGAATGCATTGTGCCCATCACTGCTGACAATCCCCCTTAACCACCTGCACGACTCCTACAAGCATGCCACTCCTACAAGTATGCATGCACACACACACACACGCACACACATACACATCAGAGCATGATATATCAAAGTTTACATTACATTACATTTCATTCTGTTAAATTTATCCAAAAGTGTAGATCTTAGTTTAGCTGAACTTCTCTCCTTGCCCTTACTTTCACTGAAAGGAAACAATAGATGTGTCCAATGATGTGATGCTGGCTATGCTTGTAAACGAAAGGCACTTCTGATCAACTATGTTCTCGTTTTCCCTCGCAATCGTCCACGTATAAATGGCCCCTCGGTGCAACTAAACTTCTCCGGTCTATACTCCTGTTCCTCTTACTTTCACTGCAAGGAAGCGATGGCCGTGTCCAGTGATCTGGTTGTGGCTTTGCGTACAGCACCTGGTGCTCAGGGCTGTGCTGGCCGAGTTGTTAACAGCTTCATCAGTATCTGCTGGCCTGTGCCCTGTAGCGTAGCGTAGCGTAGAGCCAGTCTGAGCTTCTCCCATAAAGAGCGTGCCACCAGGCGGAAAACGCTTAAGCACTCCGAGAGTGCTTTGCTTATCCCTCCGTCTCTGTTGCCATAGCAACCTTCCACACTTTTTTTACGCTCTCCCTCCTACCCCCCTTATCCATGCTCTCTCTCTCTATCTCTCTCTCTCTCTCTCTCTTTCTCTCTCCCTCTCTCTCTCTCTTGTTTTCTCTCTTTCTCTCTCTCTCTGTCTCGCTCTCTCTCTCTCTCTCTCTCTCTCTCTCTCTCTCTCTCTCTCTCTCTCCCTCCCCCCGTCTAAACCTGCCAAGCCCTGGGGTGCATTTGGACAGAGGGGTGTTGAGGGAAGTCCAGCAGGCGTATTCAAACATGTCCATCTCACAGTGGACCGACCACCGGTGGACTTTTTTTTTTTCACTCCTGTGACTGATGACAAATTAAAAGACTCTTAAGGCCTTTCTTTTAATTCCCTGCAGCCTGCGCTGATGAAATGATTAAGATACCATCTGCATATTAGTGGCGGCACTGGCACAGCAGAGAGGGTACAAAGATAAGGCAAGTCATCTATAGATCACGCTAAATTACATTACAGAATTTATTGCATCTCTATGCTTCAAGCTTTAATGCTGGTCTCATCATAAGGGTTTAACAAATGGTGCAAATGCTTCGTAAGCACTGGAAGAATGTTACGCAGCAGGGCTGAGTGGTAAGGGATGGGCTAGGCCTGTGGTTCCCAACTTGGGGGTCAGGACCCCTTGTGGGCTCACGGACAGAAGGGACTGTTTGCCTAAAACCTTGATTATAAGCTTTTATGGCTTTTTGTTGCATTGTTAGTAACAATGTTAACTTCAATGGGTAACAAATGTTTTTGCATTTCCTTCACATTAAAGTTTAGCCAAATGTGACATTAAGGGTGGATTTCAGGCTTTCTCAGTGGAGCTGTCCTCCCGATCAATGTCCAGTACCCACCAACTTATCAAAGCTCAGGCAAATTAAGTCAAATATAAAATGTATTATTCCCATAGAAAAAAATATGTTCCTACGTATGGAGAGAAAATGCTCATTCTGGTGTTAATGTGCTGTTCTCCCAACCAAAGGCAAGAGTGAAAATACAAAATATACGCCTACAATAAAAATTTAACTGGCAAAACAAAATATTGCTGCTCAGGAATTTGGTTGTTGCCTAGAAATAGTGAAATGAATCAGCTGAAATAATCAGGATTTTTAATTCAACCTATTCATCTGTGGTGAAATATACCAGGGCCTATCCTATGATCATGTCTGATAAATTGTCCTAAAAAGGGGCTCATGGGTATATACGTTGACCCGTGCATTACAGTAAGCTCCATGCGTGTACGGCATGTCCTCAGCAGATTTAATGTTCCTACAAAGCACATTTGTGGCCAGCCGGCCACTTGTGGCCCACCACAAAGCCAATATTGTTCGATTTTTCTTCTCCGCAAAATGAGCTCTGGTAAAATGAAGAAAAAAAAGAAAAAAGATATTGCAGCGTGTGCACCGGATTTCGGTTGTCTCCTTAGTAACCCGATCATAATTTTAGACCTAATTGGGAGATGTAGGATCATTGCGACTGCCATACTGTCAGCTTTGGCTCAAGGGTATCGTTTGGTTCTGCTGGTTTCTCCGGCTGGGAGAAGAAGAAAAAAAAACACATGAGGCAGACGAGTAGATTATCGCGCCTTGCGCTGGCGCTGTGCAGGTTCTTTATGAGGGATTAGAATGATCCCTGAATGGGGAAGGAAGAGATAGGGAAATGGTGTGGGTGGGCGTAGAGAGACAACAGAAGAGCAGACATGTCTCTCTCTCTCTCTCTCTCTCTCTCTCTCTCTCTCTCTCTCTCTCTCTCTCGCTCGCCACAAGTGCTGGATTGTTGTTGCTTTGCCACAGCACCTCCAGCAAATTGGAATGGGTTCTGTGGTGGAGATATTCCTTCCTTGTTATACAACCATCCCCCCTCCAAAAAAAAGCTGTTTTTATTATTATTTTTAAAAACAGGCAAAAAGAAAAAGAGAGAAAAAAACGGCTATAAAAAGCATTCTACAGTGGTGGTGTTCTTGTAAGGATGAATAATTCTGTAAGGCTAATGTCATCTGTCGCCTGCTGACTGATGCTGATACCTTTCTTTTCTGGAAATCACTTTAAGGCTGTGTTTGGTTTCACATGAGCCGAAACAGGCCTGGTTGTGGCAGTCAGAGCTACAGTATGTAAAGAAATTAGCATTGCAGCATAAACGAAGATAGGAGAAAATCCTCCCTCTTTCTGTCTTGATGTAGGCTATCTTAAAAAGGACACCCATACATATCCTACCGAACAACCGCTCGAACTCGAAAATCAACAGCAGCCGTGTTACACATTATATAGATCAGCAATGTTTAGCACACACTGGGTGAAAAGGGGTAGAAAAAAAATCAAACCAAAACATTTTTGCAAGGTTAGAAAGACACCCCGCATGGAGCGATAAAAAATCCTTTCACCACTGGCTTGTTGGTCCAAGGCATGATGGGAGAGAGGGAGCGGGAGCCATTGTTGCTTCTAATGCACAGGGCTTTGGCTTGCATCGACCTCTTGCTTTCTACAACGAGGCGCTCAGGATCTGATGGTGCGCCGCTGGAATCAAGACTTTGCCCTATGGGAAGCAAGAACGAACGAGAGAGAGAAAGAGAAAGAGAAAGAGAGAGCCCACCGCGGCTTACAAAGCCCCAGGACCAAGAGCACCAGCAGTCCGGGAGCCAGATTGGCTCTTTAGAAAGATAGGCCCTCGTCTCTCTCTCTCTCTCTCTCTCTCTCTCTCTCTCTCTCTCTCTCTCTCTCTCTCTCTCTCTCTCTCTCTCTCTGTGGAGGGCAGGAGCAGAAATCGATCCTTCCTTTCTGGCAAGGCAGGCCTATAATTAGAAAGCACTGTGTAGGCACACAGCACAAAGGGAGCCAAAAGGAAAGAGATGGGGGTGGTGGGGGGTGTATGGTGGAGAGAGAGAGAGAGAGAGAGAGAGAGAGAGAGAGAGAGGGGCCTCCCTCTTCTCCAGCCCAGCACTCCCTTATAACCTAATCCACAACAAAACCACAACCCCCAAAAAATCACTCTTCCTCTCTCTCTATCCTCTACTCTCTAAACGGAGTATCTTTCTCGGCACTGCCTACCTACTATATACCCCCTACCGCATCTGGATAATCGGGTTCTGTATGAATGATGTTCATTAGCTTGGCCTTGTTCTTTCTTTGCCGTGTGATGGTTCAACAGTCTAGTGGATGGAAAAAAAAGAAAAGAAAAAAGAAGCAAGCAAGGCTGTCATTGATTTTTCTCAGAGGGTGAATTTGAGGAGCTTTCAGAACAAAACTACAAAACGGCGTCCACCCACTGTCAGCAGTGGGACCTCAGGAAGAAATTGATGCCAGTTTTGTAGGGTCTTCAGATCCTATTTCCTTTCGATTGGCCCGGGGGCTTAAAGAGCATTACCAGCTATGCTTGCAAACACCCCGCGCCACCCCCACCCGCACCCCAAATCCCTCTTGCTCCCCACATACCCTCGCTCCCCCATTGGAATGTGGTTTTGAACTAGTCTCTCGAGCCTAGCTCATAAGCACCTACGCCCGCGCACACCCCTGTGCACACGAAATGCTCATTCTGTCTCAACGCTCATCATCCACATCCAGCACTCCTCTTCCTGATCTTCCTCTTCTTCATCCTCCTCATCTTCATCCCCCTCTTCCTCATCATCTTCATCTTCCTGGTATTGCCTCCACCTTCTCCTTATCACCCACCTCTTATCCTCCTCTTCCATATCCTCCTCTTCTCCCTCCTCTTCCTTGTCCTCCTCCTCTTTGTCCCTCATCTTCCTCCTCCACCTCCTCCTCTTCCTCCTCTCTGTCCCTCTTCATCCTCTTCTCATTCCCTCCTCTTCCCCTTCTTCTTCCTCTTTCTCCTTTTCCCTCATCTTCCTCATCATCTTCCTCATCTTCCTCCTCCTTATCCTCCTCCTCTTCCTCCTCCTCCTCCTCTTATTCCTCCCCCTCCTCATCTTCCTCATCTCCATCCCTCCTCATACCTCCTCCTCCTCTTCTTCTCCTCCTCCTCTTCCTCATCTCTGTCCCTCTTCATACTCTTCTCATTCCCCCCTCTTATACCTATTTCTCCTTTCCCCTCATCTTCCTCATCCTCCTCCTCTTCCTCCTCTTCTTCCTCATCGCCTCCTGCCCAGTGTGTGTCCCCAGCTGAACGCTGTTCCTGTGCCACAGTGGCTGGGCGCCTGGCATGGCTGCTGGTTTCCTGGGGGAGGGCCTCCCACACAGATCCAAAATCATTTATCCTCCACAAACACAAAGCAGAGGATCACGGTCGGGGACATAAAAAACGAGGGTGACGGAATGAATCCGTTTGATGTTACTGCACCCCCCTCTCGACATCACCACCACAACACTACATGCATTTCTGCCCCCATCATATTGTGCTGCTAATTTTGTTGTGCTGTCTGATGGGGTTTTTTTTGGCTCTCAATCCACTAAATAAGCAGTGGACAGGGAGACAAAAAGATGTGAAGAAACGAACGAAAGAAAAGAACATGCAAGATTGTTATGTCAAAGAATGTTTAATTCAATCCCTTGGGCAACCAACTCCTCTAGCCCTCTCTTCATTCCAATTACAGTTACCAACAGAAGAAAAGCATATTAGATCAAGTGAAGTGAGGATGATTCTACTGAAGATCTAGCGAAGATATGGGAAGAGGATTCGTCAATCTTTACCTCACGTACGTATGAATGGCTGGTGGGCCAAACGAATGATGAAATGTTTGGCGGGTTTTACTTGGTTTTAATCAAAGACTCTTCTGTGGCTGCAGTGCAAAGACAGAAGATCCGTACTTCTACTGTATGGCATCCGCAGTAGGACGCACCCAAGTATCCATGTGTTTACGTTACCTTCTGTTTTTCCTCATTCACACTTCCTTCTTCCTTTCTTCCTTCCTCAGTGCTTTATTAGTGGATCCTTCTATCTACACCCACTGCACATCATCACCATGTCATCTACGTTTCAAAAGCATATTTCACACAACACACGGGGTGCAAATGCAGTGCCTCACGTCTTATCTATAGGTGCGACTGCGAGGGCCTACCCAGGAGGGTTTGTGCTTTTCCCTTTTCCATTTCATGTAAATTGACTGAACATCCTGAGCATCTTTCCTCTGATGTTATGCTTGAAAGCGTTGGGCGCGCCGCTGTATGCGCAATGTAAATATTATAGGGCGTATGGCGACATCAGTCTGCTTAGCCAATCGTATATGAGTTTTAAAAGGCTTCATGGCGTAGTTTTCATTTTGCGTTTTTTCTTTTTATTATTCAGATATGGGGCAGTGAGAGAGACAGGAAATGAATGAGGAGTGAGAGATGGGAAAGGATCAGGAAACGACCTCCATCCGGAATCATACCCGTGTGTGTCCCCGGCATACTGGTGTGGCACATCAGACCACTGAGCCACATCACCCCCAATTTTGCTTTTTTGAGTGGAAGACTGTTGAAGCTTGTGTTCCAACAGCTGAGCAAATGTGCACCCTGTACTCCCTTGTGTTGAAGCATATACCACATGTGTTGATTGGCCCGCTGCACAATAGCATGTTAGTTTCTTGTGTGGAGGCCCCGGGGGTCTCCACCATTACACAGTACAGGTGCAGCCAATGGTATTGTGCCAGTAGAGCCCCTGTGGTGCTGCTCTCTCCATGGAGATTTTTTTTTTTAGTTGATCTGTCGCTGTTTGGCTTGCTGTTACTGTTTGTCACATTTACGTTGTTAGTACCTCCACACGCATTACTATCCACCTGCTTCGTACTCTAACCACTTACCCGGCTGCGATATGTAGTGGGGGGATGGGCCGGGCATGAGGGTTGTCCCCCCACCCTTTCTCGTTTTGATATCTCCACTTTTTCTACTGACTTTAAGTGTGGTTTAATGTCACTCCATCATTTTGTGCAACATCTTTCTGCTTTTTACTCTGCTGTGTGGAAAAGTCACATAATAGGACAGACTTTAGACAAACCCAGATAGAGTGGGACCGCTTACACTCCTTCAAGTCTCTATAAGACACAGTAATAGAGGGTTGGTTGATGACTACATCTTTTGGATAGATGATGGTGTTCTTCAGCTTTTGCATGGCCGTGATCACAAAGTTGTGGGTCCATGCATACTCAGGGGACGTGGTGACATACAATGCGCACTGCACCTCCATATCTCCTACAGAGCGTTCTATTTTAGAGTTTGAGATAGAGTACTGTATGCATCAAAGCCTGACCAAAGGCATTTTGTGACAAAAAAATACAAAATGTTTGCGTCCCTAACTGTTTGTTACTGTTTTTGCAGTGTTCGGGAACTTACTTTTTCTGAATACTGGGTCAGCATCATTTGTGTAAGTCCCCAGTGTATATAGGTATCCAAATACCCCACCCCAGTCGACGCACGCACGCACGCACGCACACACAGACACACACACACACACACACACACACACACACACACACACACACACCCTCAAAGGCAACAACAACAAAAAATAAACTATGAAAATAGAACCACGGTTGAAAAATCCCTGCATTTTGCCTCTACATCGTTCAGCTACCGCATTTGAATAGCGTTTTACTTTTGGGTCAACACACCTACGCCTTGCATTAATGTCCCCTCTTTGGCAGAAGGGCATTACATCAGAAGCATTCACAGAGTGGCGTGAAAGTGTTCTAGTCAGGGCCGTAACATCAAAATGTGGGCCCTATGTACAATCAGCTCCACTGGCCCCCCGCCCAGCCATATATCTACATAAATCTAACTGTGTGTGGGCCCCCTATATACACTACATGGGGCCCTGGTAACTCAGTCACACTTTACCCGCCTGTACGACACCCCCTGGTTCTAGTCTCAGCAGCCATCAGCCACTGCAGGTGTATCACTCACTACGCTGGCCAGGCCTTTAGGTGGTTGATTGCTCATGCCTGCCAGCCAGCCTTTTTCTATAAGCTTCTCATCCTCTTGCATCATTTTAACCCAGCACACCCTCGTGCTAACTCAACAGTGTACAAGTGGATCAGTGGGAAAATGGACAAGATGTAGCTTTGTGTGGCTGTCAGCTTTTAAAGAGCACAAGAAAAGAGGCCTTTTTACGAAGGCATCAGGGAGCGTCTCTGGATTTGTGCGGCTGCATAGTAGAGAGAGGGTTCAAGCGGTCTCCGCATCATAACTCAGCTCCTCAGCCTTTAGTAGAACCTTCTTGCCCTGGGGGAGCCTTGCTTCTGTTCCCTTGGAAACGTAATAACCAATGAGACGCATCTTACCTTTCAGGCAGTGGATTATCCCTCCCTGAGCTAAGCATTCACAAGTTCCAGGAGTCCTGTTTTCTCTCTCTCTCTCTCTCTCTCTCTCTCTCTCTCTCTCTCTCTCTCTCTCTCTCTCTCTCTCTCTCTCTCTCTTTTTTTCCTGTAGGTTTTGAAGAGCAAACAAGCTGTGGGCGTGATGTTATATTCCTCATCGCATATTGGAAATCACATGCAGGAGAGATAAGAGAGATCTGAATATCTTGGGTAAACAGCTCTAAAATTAACACCCTCCCCCTTCGTTATGACTGTTGCTCTGCTCTGTCTCTTGCTTTAGCATATTGTGCGAATATTGCACAGCACTAATGGGGAGATTTCTTCTAAACAGGTCTATAGTTGTTTTGTTTTTTGTTCTTTCTTTTATATTGTAGTTATTTTTTTTCAAAGTGCTGCGAGCCAACCTAAAGAATGCAATAAAAAAAATGGAAAGAAAACTTTCACACAATGGTGACTGCCAAAATACTGGTAGAGAAATATTTATTTCTAGAAACTAAACAAGACGACCAATGCCTCAACAAATTGGTGGCAAGATATGGATTTAAAAAGTACAAAAGAGATTTTAATAACAAGTTGAAAAAATATGCATTGACTGCAAAGAAAAGCATCTAATTATGGCTAGGAACGCAGGAGGCCAGATGATTGGATCCCCAAACAGTTGCCCTCTTACATGTTGAGCCCCACAAGTATCATGATACAACTGCTATCGCCCTGCAGTACACAGAGAGAGAGAGAGAGAGAGAGAGAGAGAGAGAGAGAGAGAGAGAGAGAGAGAGAGAGAGATGTTGCATGTAGCAATCCACACGGGACATGGCAAAAGTCATTAAGCAGTTGTGGAGAAATGTTCCATTTTCATTATATTAATGCATTCTTCATGGATATTATCCTCATTGTTATTCATTGCCATCATATGTACTGTAGCATCTGCTTATTGATTTGTTTGTTTAACACCATCAGAGCTCATCGCTCCCATTTATATGTTTTGCTAAATCAGTGTCATATTATCCCTTATTAAGAGCTGGCCACTCGATACGGGTCAGAAAACTGCAGCGCAGCGCTTTATTAAATGCAAGGTCAAACCTACACCTTGCACACTTAATGTGCCATCTCTAAAATAAATAAATAATAAAAACACCTTTTCCTTTCATACACCAACACATCCACAAACCAAGGCGGTTGCATTTCCTTTGGTTAACATACTGCATTGATTTGCTTACCTGATATGTCTCTTGTGTATACAAAAAAAATCATGAAGCTGTGTGCCCTGCGGTGAGCATCGTAAAAAGATGGACACCCCCTTCCCCTCCCCCTGTTAGCTTACTTCCCTGGCCCTCCGCTAAGCAAGCGCATGAAAGAGAGTGTCCTGTTCTTCAAAGAGCGGGTTGCAGGGGAGGGTACGGCAGACCAGGGATGTCGGGATGAAAAGGATGACATGAAAGGTGTGTCCCTGTTAGACCCGCACGGGGGCAAAGGGGGGTGGAGCGGGTGGAGCGGGTGGTGGGCAAGGTGTGTTTTTTTTTTTTTTTGCAGCAACCAGAGGCATAAAGAGAGAAACCTGGGGGTACTGGGAGGTAGGGGAACCCAGGGCTACGGACAGATTTGGTTGGGCCCAGGACGTAGTCATATGAAAAGGCCCACCACTCAAAGCACACAATTAATGGGGATACAATTCTTGGCCCCTTCTCTCCCTGGGCCCAAGACGGCTGACCCCTTTGTCCCTCCCCTGTCAACTTTGTTGGGTGAATGTGCAAAATGATTTTGGGGGAAAACACATATACTGCAGGCAAAGACTGAAGCCATATGGAGTGTCCCCTTGGAGGACTCTCATCTGGAGGCGGCTAATTGAAGCCGTCTTCACGCCTTTTAATTGCATTTTCTTATAAAAACTGATTTGTGGTAAATACCCCTGATGACTTTGGCGGATTCAACATCAAACACTGTGAGTTTATTTTCTGTGTGACAATAGAGAGGGTTTTTTTCCCTTAAAAATCAGGTTGCAGTCATTCTTGCCGCAATTGATAGCCTACATTGCGCATGCATTACGTTCACAAGTACATAGTTTCCGCAGCATACGTTGATAAATCCACAGATCTACCGTCATTATACAATACTTGCTTGTGTGTTATCTTATTTCCTGACTGAACTCAAAGAAAAAAAGTGAAGGTGTCCATATGCTTTTAGAGAGAGAGAGAGAGAGAGAGAGAGAGAGAGAGAGAGAGAGAGAGAGAGAGAGAGAGAGAGAGCGAGCGAGCGAGCGAAAGATCAATTGTTCCACAAACATATTAGACAGTAGCTTGTATATTGTATTTCCTGATGGAACTTTTAATAAAAAAGTGAAGGTGTCCATGTTTTAGAGAGAGAGAGAGAGAGAGAGAGAGAGAGAGAGAGAGAGAGAGAGAGAGAGAGAGAGAGAGAGAGAGAGAGAGAGAGAGAGAAAGAGAAAGAGAAAGAGAGAGAGAGTGTCCCACATGATTCTCAGTTCTTCTCCCTGTACTGCGTGTTCCAGTTTGGAGACCTGCAATGGCTCCCCAAACTTCTATGCAGTCCTGTAGGCTTCAAACGAGCTCCATGATATCTCCACCGCCGTGCGTTTCACAGGTCCTTCCTTTCCTCCAACGCTTCTTTCACCACATCCACCCACATTCCTCTTCCCATTTTTGTCTCAGCCCAAGAGGATTACGCCACTCTTCATAGGATAGGATAGGGCCCTGCTCTGCTGCTGTCTTTTTTTCATCATAGTGAGTAGGCGAAGAGATAGAGAGAGCAGAAAGAGAGAGAGAGAGAGGGGCTGAGAGAGAAAAAAAGAGAGAAAGAAAGAGAGTGTGAAGCCCCTAATGACACACACAGACGCCCACACCACACGCCAAAGCCAAAGAAAAGCCAATTTCGCTTCCCGACAAAAATAACAGGCATCCGGCGTTCCGTTGCATACAAATGGCCGATCGATTGCAGGTCACTGACTCACATGCCACGCAAACAACACCTACACGCCGTCCC
Organism: Engraulis encrasicolus; assembly: GCF_034702125.1. Classification (NCBI taxonomy): domain Eukaryota; kingdom Metazoa; phylum Chordata; class Actinopteri; order Clupeiformes; family Engraulidae; genus Engraulis; species Engraulis encrasicolus. The sequence continues at coordinate 47,442,001 of NC_085869.1, forward strand.
CCCCACCGTCAATCGCGCAGGCCCCAGTCATTTAGCACAAGATTTAAGTGAGCATGAGGCATATCTGGGTGTCATCGGGGGTCGAGATCAATGCGAGCATATGGGCGTGCTGGTCAGAATGAATGGCAGGGGAGGGGGGAACGCGAACGACAGTCTTGATTTGCAGCGAGTGTTGTATGTGTGTGCCTGTGTGTGTGTGTGTGTGTGCACGTGTGCCTATGTGTGTGTGTGTGTGTGTTTGGGTTTGTGTTGTTGTAGGCTAGTCTTTGATTCCGTCTGTGTGCACGTAATCTCATTAGCGACATGAACTGATCCTTGTTAAAATGATCTAAAGTGTGTGTGTGTGTGTGTGTGTGTTGTGTGCTGTGCGCGGATTGGAGCATGCACAATGCATATTGGATTAACATAATCCAGCGGTATGTACAACAGTGGCTTGGTTTTTTCTCTTTTTTTCTTTTTGGTGGTAGTGATGGTGTTGGTGCCTGAGCCGAGAGAGGATGATGTGCCATCTCCTCCTCGCCTGTCATACCAAGCCTACCAAATAATGCTCTTTCTCGGCTTTCGCTTGCCAATTGATTCAACCGACTTTCTTTTTTTTTCGCCAAGCGGCAAAGCTCATCTGCCTCCATTTTTCTCCCTGTCAGCCAAGACGTTGCTCCTCCTGTGTCAGTCATGCTCCCTTCTTCTTTTCTGCGTTTTTTTTTCTTTCTTTCTTCCTACATTCCTTCCTTCCTTCTTACGGATGCTTGGGAGATTCATAGCCCACATAGCCCTGCTGTTACATCTCTGCCATGCATCCGTCTATCCAAAAGAGCAGCTGATCCCCTCTTCACTGCAACATCATCCAGGGGTATTTTGTGCACCCTGAAAGACCTTGTTGATGGCCCAGCCGTGGCGCAATCGGCTGGGCACTGCACTGCTACACCAGTGACCCGGGTTCGATTCCCACCTGAGATCATTTGCCAAGTCTTCCCATCTCTCTCCCCACTCACTTTCTGTTGCCTCTCTAACGGTCCTGTCACAAATAAAGGTACAACCCCCACCCCACCCCCCAATTGTTTTGAAAAAGAAAGACCTGTTGATGTTTTTGGAACAAACCGGTCAAGGCGTGGCAACCTCCTGTCCGTTTGAGACAGCTATCTTAAAAGGTATGTGTGTGTGCATGTGTGCGTGTGTGCATGTGTGCGTGAGTGCGTGCGTGCATATGTGTGAGTGATCGCCTATTTTCACAACCAGGGGCGCCGACAGGGGGGGAAAAGTGGTACAGATTATAACGGCCCAGACCAACGCAACGGCCCGTCCGCGGATGGCAATTAATAGCCTAATAAAATATTAGAACTAATATTCTTGCCTTTTAAAAAAAATGTCTATTTACAATGAAATGGTAATTGGAAATGAACGTAGGCCCATTAAACTCACAACTATCGATTTCCATAACGTTTTCGTCAGTTCTTTAGGACCCTCCCCCCCTTAGCTCTTGCGAAATGGTGCGGTCCAATCTGGCGGCGCGCGAGGCGTTGAATCGCACAGCGTCCGAAATGCTGGCAGCAGGAGTACAGAGGGACTTGAGGTCTTAACCCATATAATGTTTGAATGTTAGTAATATAGGCTACAGTAGGCTACAATCTATGTCTTAACCACATGATGGTGAGCTGGTGGTGACAGAGTAATGTAGTCAGGTTGGCAAGAAAAGACGGCAGAAAGAAGAGAGGGTCAGAAGCAGGCAACTGGTCACTCAATTTTTCTCCAAGAAAGGTATGCTCACTCAATGACATTGCGTTTGCAAACGCAATCAAATGATAGGCCTAACTAACAAACGGAAACCTTGGATAAACTTCCAAGAGAGCACGTTAGCATGGCTCCTATTTAAACAATCCACCTTTATTGTCACCGCGAGCAAACGGCAAAAGTGATAAACTATAGCCTCCAAACATAATAGCCTACTTTCCCGACTACCATAGCCTACTGCTGAAGCGATTGCAGGGCTGACAGAATCGCTTGCTTCGTGGGTATTAAGTGCCAAAATAATGTTTTTTATATAACTAAATGGTTCGGCCATTATCCTGCATAGCAATGGCACAACACTCATGATGGAGGGGTTGTTGTTTTGTCCATATCAAATTTGTAGATTATATCCGCGTTTCGTGATGAATGTTGCACGTCTATCAACTGCCACTGTCAGCGCGGTGTGGACCAACAGCGCAAGGGGGGAACACAGCACTCGTTGACCTGCTTTTGTTTGTGTTCGGTTTTGACCCTCTCATCAGTAAAGTTTTGGTTCTCTCTGGTCACCCAACAGCATCAGTTGAAACTTAAGTGAGGGGAATGGGTCCGTGTATCATCCGATCATTCAATTATTCCATTCATTCTGGCAAACGGAAAACGAAATAATGACTCCATATTTTGTTTTCCCGTTTTTCCATATGGCCAAAAAATGGGGAGTTATGTTGATTTTCCTTTTCACAACTCAAAACGGAACAAGTAATAAACGACAAAACCAAAACGAAATAACAACTCTAATTTACGATTATTGGTCCCATTTCCCGCGGTGCTTTTCTGTTGCTCGCCTAAGTAAGACACGATAGTGCACAAGTGGCTGCCAAACGCGTTGCTGCCAAACGCATTTCCCCGAGGCCTATAATCAGCCTGCTGATGCTCCTACTCAACAGAACATCTTTCTGTCCTACTGGTAGCCCCCTATGTCGGTGCCTGTGGGTGGTAAAGATAGCCTAACTCCTTTACGCACCGTAGGCCTACTGTGTCCGGTCCAGTAGGCTATGTCTACCCCATAGCCTCATTAATAATGGTGACTATCCAATGGGACAAGGCTCCTTCCACTAGATCATTGTATTATTACAGGTGGAATGAAGTTTTGACCATTGGTGCGTGCGTGAGTCGGAAGGAACTTTTCTTCTACTGCTTGGTACCGTCTACTGACAGCCTATTCCTGGGAACTGCTACCAGCGAGGTCTCCTCCACAGTTGAAGCGTATCTGGTAGCAGTTCCCAGGAATAGGCTATCAGCAGACAGTACCAAGCAGTGGAAGAAACGTGTGTTCCGACTCACGCACCAACGGTCAAAACTTAATAACTCCTCTAGTAATACAATGATCTAGTGGAAGGAGACTTAGTCCATTGTATAGTCACAATTATTAAGGAGGTTATGGGTGTAGACATTACTGGACCAGACACAGTACAGTCGGTGCGTAAAAGAGTTCGGCCAGTTCTCAACCTTTTTTGCCCAAACGCTCCCCTGACCTCCTCATACACCTGTCACCTGACAGCTTGACTGAACCCCGCTCGAGGTGGCATGGGGAAATCAAGAAGCAGAAGAAGCGTTCCTTCCCAGAGCAACGGAAAGCACAGACCGCGTGCAGCCCACATCGCAAGCCAGAGATAACTTGCCGGCATCAAAAGCAAACTATTTATCTTTTTAAAAGGGCCGGTTGAGGAAGGGGGTGCAAAAGCACCAAATGCATTAATGTCCTCCCTTGCCGTCTATATTTTTAAAGGACATTCCTTTTTAATTGCGGAAAATAGGCCCAGTCCTCTCACAATTGCCTCTTCAAATACAACACTAAAGCTACAAATTTGCACGTGAGCAAGCTGATGCGTCTCTGCGAGGACTGTGCAAGGTCGCGATTTCACAGGACATACATATTTAAGAACATAACTAAAACAACATGTCTCCAAGTTGTGCACTTTGGGCACTGTTTCATCCTATGCATTGAAACGTAGGCGACTGCCAGGATGTTTGCGAGCTCGCTGGGAATACATTTTCGGGAGGCTCTGTGCATAGCGGACAACAAGCGCATGCACAGGCGCTTTTTGCCAGCGCCTCTCGTGCTGCACTGAAATGCACACAAAATAAACAGCTAGGTCTACATCGCACATCGCCTTTACAAAGGCTGGCACGGTTTTAACTTATTCTATTAAATCGTATGTGTTTAATGTTCAAAAATCGTTTCAACAGTAGATGTTTCAACACACGTAAAAAAAAAGAAAGACACTATCGCCCCCCTCCCCTTCTTTGGTCATGTAGCCAGCGCCCCCCAACGGCTCTCGAACGTTCCCAGGGGGACGCTGGTACCCACGTTGAGAAACGCTAAGTTAGGCTATCTTTACCACCCACAGGCACCGACATAATGGGGCTACCAGTAGGACAGAAAGATGTTCGGTGGAGTAGGAGCATCAGCAGGCTGACTATAGGCCTCGGGGAAATGCGTAAAGCAGCGCGTTTGGCGGCCACTTGTGCACGTGTCTTACTTGGGCGAGCAATAGAAAAGCACCAAGGGAAATGGGACCAATAATCGTAAATTAGAGTTGTTATTTCGTTTTGGTTTTCTCGTTTATTACTTGTTCTGCTTTGAGTGAGGAAAAGGAACAAACAACACAACTCCCCATTTTTTGGCAATATAGAAAAACGGGAAAACAAAATATGGAGTCATTATTTCGTTTTCCGTTTGCCAGATTGAATGGAATAGTTGGATGATCGGATGATACACGGACCGGAATAAAGGCTGATTTGACAACAACTTGTAGCCTAAGTTTTGGATGCTCTCATCAGCCATTTAATTATCATGTTTGCGCAGGAGAGCGGTGCCTTTGAGCGGTGGCTATTTTTTTTACAATCATTCCTCACAACAATGTAACAACACGGAGTAGGCTAACCTAATGGCTAGGGCAAGAGATTTTCTTCTTCTCATGAAGTTACAAAGAGTTTTACCCTTGGCACGAAATAGGCTAAATGCTTATCGGACGTCTAAATTAGACTAATGTCAGCGTGGTGCTGATGGACAGCGCACCACAACCTGTTAGTCACGTTCAGTTTCAGTCCGACGGAAAACTTGGATGCAGAAAATGAACAGCGATTTGACGAGACAGCTGCAGGTTAGATAGGCTATTGACGTCAGTCACCAAATCATTTTGGATAATCTGCGCACACGGCACAGCCTATGTCTAATACCAGACTGACGCGGACTACCAATAAGCTCTGTGAGTGTAACCCTATGGAATTGCGTCCTAGGCTACCCAGGCGGCTA
>NC_085869.1:47457041-47482041 GCF_034702125.1 Engraulis encrasicolus
TGGGAGCAAATTATATCAGCATCCGGGGCCGTGATCCTGAATGTTGTGCCAGTGGGTACCTGTAGAACATATTCAGAATATTATGATGCCGCATAATACAGTATACCTTTCTCTGAATACAATGTGTTTGAAAACCTGAGCATTCACAGTATAGACAGGGCTCTAAATTAACTTTTTTTTATCACCAACCAATATGGCTAGTAGATGTCAATCTTACTAACCAAACACACACTCCCTAATGGGTCAATGTGGCTAGTAGGCTGGCCTTTTCTACCAGCCAAACTGAAATTTCACCAGCATTTGACCGGTTGGCTGGTGTTAATTTAGAGTCCTGGTGCCACCCAAGTAAAAAAAAAAGTGTACTTAATATATACTTAATAAGTACGTTTTATTGTATTTAAAAGTGTACTTCAAAGTGTGTATTTAAAAGAATGTTATTTTGGGACAACTTATAGTAGACTTAAATGTACTTGAATATAATTAAGTAGAGCTTAAAACACATTTTTAAGTTGACTTTTTTGTACTAAAATTAAACTTGTTGTATAAGTGTACTTAATATACTAAAAATATATTTAACTTAAAACACATTTTAAAAGTGACTTGGTTAGGTTATACTTATAATGTACTTAATGTGTACTTTAGCATGCGGATAAGTGCATTTTAAGTACATTAGAAATCTATTTTTAACGTCACGAGAAAGTACTTTATAGTATACTGCAGAAGTACATACTTAAGTTGTGTTATTTTGGGACAACTTATAGTATACTTAAATACACTTGAAATATAATTAAGTAGAGCTTAATCACATTTTAAGTTGACTTTTTTGTACTAAAATCAAACTTTGTACAAGTGTACTTAATATACTAAAAAATATATTTAACTTTAAGTACATTATAAGTATACTAACCAAGTCACATTAAAATGTGTTTAATGTGAACTTTAGCATGTGGGATGAAGTGCATTTTTAAGTACATTAGAAATCTATTTCAATGTCATGAGAAAGTACTTTATAGTATACTGCAGAAGTACATACTTAAGTTGTGTTATTTTGGGACAACTTATAGTATACTTAAATACACTTGAAATATAATTAAGTAGAGCTTAATCACATTTTAAGTTGACTTTTTTGTACTAAAATCAAACTTTGTACAAGTGTACTTAATATACTAAAATCATACTTAACTTAAGTACATTTCAAACATACTTACTAATTCACTTTAAAATATGTTCTATTTTTGTACTTTAGCATGCCAGTTTAGTGTATTTTAAGTATACTACAAATCTATTTTTCAAGGTCTTTAAGTACATTTTAATGTGTATTGACTCTAAATGTATTTTAAGTATACTACAAGTAGATTTTACTTTTAAGCACATTTCAAATATATTTATTTTAAGTACACTTTAAATATATTTCAAAAGTATATGAAAAAAACATTAATGTAATCGCGAATTGCTCATTTCCATTGTTACATTGTATGTGTTCACAACCATCAAGCCATTCACATGAACCTTCCTTTCACCCTCACTTCAGACAACAACCACTGCCTCAACCAGGATTTGAACCCACAACTCACTGAACCACAGACCTGCACTCTAACCACTAGACCACAGCTACCTGTTCTTCAACAAACAGGCACAATTACGTTTCTTGAAGTAATAGTCTGAGTAGTACACTTTAAGTATACTTTATTATATATTAATAATAATACTTAGAAATCATTGGTGGTGGTATGCTTTTAATCGAATTTAAAGACACTTTTACATGTTTAATTTGTGCACCAAAAAGTACACTTAAAGTGCACTTAATACACTAATAACACAACTTAAGTACAGACTTCAGTATTGTGCTTAAAAGTGTAATAGGTAAGGCCTTACATGCCTTTTTAAGATCTGTTTGTGCTCTTCAATATGGTGTTTTTACATGAAAAATACATTAACAAAATGGAAGGTGGAAGGTTATTTAATGTTACAAGCATAATGAATAATAAGCCTAGGTTAAAATACACTAAAATGATGGTTAAAAAAAAGTACCCAGGTGAAAAGGGACAAATGTACTTAATATACTTAATAAGTATGTATTTTTGTATTTAAAATATACTTCAAAAGTGTGTATTTAAAGAATGTTATTTTGGGACAACTTATAGTATACTTAAATACACTTGAAGTATGATTAAGTAGAGCTTTAAAACACATTTTAAGCTGACGTTTTGGTACTAAAAATCAATCTTTGCAGAAGTTGTACTTAATATGCTAAAATCATACTTAACTGTAAGTACATTTTAAATATACTTACTAATTCACTTTAAAAGATGTTTAATATGTGTACTTTAACATGTGGTTTAAGTGTAAGTATTTGAAGTATGCTACAAATCTAATTTCAAGGTCATAGAAAGCACTTTATAGCATGCTGCAGAAGTACATACTTAAGTTGTGTTATTTTGGGACAACTTATAGTATACTTAAATACACTTGAAATATAATTAAGTAGAGCTTTAACACATTTTAAGTTGATTTTTTTGGTACTAAAATCAAACTTTGTACAAGTGTACTTAATATACTAAAATCATGCTTAACTTAAAGTACGTTTCAAATATTCTTTCTAATACCAAACTTTAGCACATTACTTTAAAAATACAAATACACTTAAACTACACTTAAATTACAATACACTAATAGTATATTTTTTAATACCACACTTTAGCACATTACTTTAGAAATACAAATAAACTTAAAATACACTTAAAATGCAATACACTAATAGTATATTTTCTAATACCCACACTTTAGCACATTACTTTCAAAATACAAATACACTTAAAATACACTTAAATACAATACACTAATAGTGTATTTTATAATACTATACTTTAACACATTACTTTTAAAATACAAATGTACTTAAAAATAGACTTAAAAATTGAATATACTAATAGTATATTTAACAGTACCACACTTAAGCACATTACTTTAACAAATACAAATGTACTTACAATACATTTAAATACAATTCACTAATAGTGTATTTTATAATACTACACTTAAGTACATAACTTTTAAAATACAATATACTTAAAAATACACTTAAAATATAATACACTAATAGTATACTTTATAATGCTACACTTTAGCACATTACTTTTTTTAAAAATACAAATGTACTTAAAATACATTTTAAATAGAATATACTAATAGTATATATCATAATACTACACTGAAGTACATGACTTTTAAAATACAAAGATACTTAAAATACACTTAAAATATAATACACTAACAGTATACTGTATAATGCTACACTTTAGCACATTACTTTTAAAATACAAATGTACTTAAATTAGACTTAAAATACAATATACTAATAGCATATTTGACAATACTACACTTTAGCACATTACTTTTAAAATACAAATGTACTTACAATACATTTAAATACAATACACTAATAGTGTATTTTATAATACTACACTTAAGTACATAACTTTTAAAATACAAAGATATTTAAAATACACTTAACATATAATACACTAATAGTACACTGTATAATGCTACACTTTAGCACATTACTTTTAAAATACAAATGTACTTACAATACATTTAAATACAATACACTAATAGTGTATTTTATAATACTACACTTAAGTATATAACTTTTAAAATACAAAGATACTTAAAATACACTTAAAGTGTAATACACTAATAGTATACTTTATAATGCAAAATACACTTTAGCACATTACTCTTTAAAATACAATATACTTGAAATACACTTAAAATATAATACACTAATAGTATATTTGACAATACTACACTTAGCACATTACTTTTAAAATACAAATATACTTAAAATACATTTAAAATACAATACACTAACAGTATATTTTATAAAACTATATTTAAGTACATAACTTTAATAATACAAATTATTTTAAAATATATTTAAAATACACTAAACTATAAGTATATTTTTAAATCCCATACTTAAGTACTGTACTTGATAAATAGAGTGTAAGTGTACTTAAAATATACTTTCAGAAAATTAAATATATTTAAAGTACATTTTAAGTACACACATTTTTTTTGACCTGGGCACTGCTTGCTAAAAGAGATGTAAAGTGCTCAGAGCAAGCATGAATGACATGGTCTGGCTCCCTTGCTTCTCAACCGGTTGAGAAGGCAGATGAAAATGGACAAGGGAAGGGGTCGTTGTCGTGGTGTGGTTCACGTAGTTTTGACATCTCCGAATTAATATTGGCCGTCTTGCTTTTGACACGCTTGAAGCGGCTCTGCACTCAGAAGTCAAATTTCATCAGGCCCTTACCTGCTAGGCACAATAAGCTTTTTTTCCTGGGTGAAAGAGAGGGGTGAAAAGGTGTTTAATATAAAAGGATGGAATGGAAGTCACCTTTTATTCTTTGTGTAATGCCGACAGTGCCAAGGGCAAATCCAACCACGCCACGTCACTCACGCTCGCCGACATAATATAACCGAGTGACCTGAGCAGAAATACCTTCCATCAGAGTTTGGCCACAGTCAGCCGGCAGTCCAACACGCTCACAAAAGGGTACAATCACAAACAAGGTGAAGAGTGCAGACATTTTCACCTCAACATGGTTTTATTTATTGCCATGATGTGGGCAAGACAGTGCATCTCTTCAAAATCACTTATGTAATTGAAAAAGGAGAAGGAAAGTCGTAGATAGACGTATGAAACATTCAGAAATTACAGTGGCTGAATAAACTGTGAAACGTCAATTGAACGTAAATGCCTTGAAGTGCTCCTTCATGAACAAATCAGAACAACCATGGAAACCAACAGGATGGGACAAAGGGGTCAGTTGCCTGGGCCCAGGGAGAGAGGGGGCCCAGAATTTGGCCATCACTACATTGTATATGTCTTGGGCGTGTGGGGGCCCTTTCAGATTACTTCGTCCTGAGCCAAGGCTTAACCTGTCAGAGGCCCTAAGCACACTAACCCCAGTAGTGTGCAGCAGGCCCTTTACTGAACGACAAATCTCTGTTTTGGAACATGCTTGTGGCTAACTTAGCGCATGAAGTGACAGGACACAACGTCATTATATAACAACCTAATGCAGTAGGCTAGTGTATACCTCTTTTGACAGTGACTTGTTGAAACCTTACAGTACCTGACTCCGCTATTGATAGTGTATGACAGGCTGTGGCAGTAGACCCATATTTGGCTCTTGTCAGCAAAACCATAGCAGGGCTACCACAGTACATGAGCAGGAAGTTGGGTAACATTGCGGTGTGCTGATGAAATAGGGAACGCCTGGGTTGGGAAATGTGAGTTTCCTTGGTTCCAACATGACTCGAGAATCAAGGTATTCCCAAAGAATCCCTTGTTCAGCATTTTGGGTTTATCGAACAGATTATGTAATACAGTGGCCTACATTAAATATTCAGTGTGTACAAGCTCATTCTACACGGTATTTTTTTTTTCAAATAAATGACCTAGATGTTTCCATAGTGTATACATTTAAGTTTCCAAACAAACAAATTACCAAGCTTAATCTTAAATCATTTGATAAATACTCTTATGAAAGTGAACATTTGCTTGATTATTTTGTCAACACTGTTATGGACAAATACTATGTAATTTCAAACATATATAAAAATACTACAGAGTTGAAACAACATACGTTTGAAAGTGCTTATGTCCCTTACCAATAATGTTGTCATTTATCTGTGCAACTGATATAGAAAATGTGATTGTTGAGCTTCATAAGTAGGATTTTATGATTCACTGTGATACAGACTGACACATTTTTCATTATAAATCCCTGTAACGTCTGATTTGAATTTAGTCACCCTCCTTCCCTCTCCAGAGATAATCCCTAGTGTCTGTTCATAGGATTTTTCCAACAGATAAGGGATCAATAGCACAAAAACACTTTCAAAACAGTCAACCGTGTTACTCAACTGTGTTAAGGTCAACAGTGCAGGGGAACAAGAGGAAAAAACAGAGCAGACAAACCCATCTCCCTAGAACACTAATTATTTTGTTTGTTTGTCTATCAATGTGTAGATAAATTGGCAAAAACATAGTCCTCTTCAACTGTCAAAGCTGATGGGTAACACCATTGACGGTAACACGGCTTGACATTTCAGCCATTTTCATGGTGTTGTGCTAACTGAGGACCTCAGAAGTGCCACCACAACACCTTAATGGATTCATGTATTTGTATGCTTTATCTGTGTTTTTCTACATCTGATTTCTAATTCAGATTCTTATGAATATGTTGATAACACAGTTGACAGGCTACTTTCCCGCTATGAGAACATGAAAAAGAATGGATTAAATTATGGAAGAATGGAGCTCAAAACTTAGCAAAAAGTCTTCCCATATCATGCCAAAGAGGATATGACATCACGTGATGATATTCATATGGCCTAAGACCAAACCCTTACTGATTTATGGAGGGGGTTTTAGACCGTGACACGGTTAACACCGTTTTCGTGGACACACTCAAAATGGCAAATTTCATGTACGTGTATAATGGAAAGCACAATGGTCTTTCTGACAGTTTTGTCATATTGTGATGATTACTGTGAATCAACATTTGCAATCATCTTGGGCAAAACAAGTTTCTTTACATGCTAATATGAAGACTGAATCTGAAATTTGGAAAACAGGACGGCATGAAAACGCTGAAAACCAGTATTAAATAGTCATTCTTGCTGAGGGAAATAATGTTATGTCTTGACTGTTTGTATTATATGACAGATAAATGTGTGCTAATGTCCAAAACATCATTGGATGCAGTTAATAGTTAGTGGAATTGGCAAATAAAGTCCACGGACCTAAAAGCGCACACGAATCGTAGAATTACCCATATAACTGAGGTGGGGACGCTCAGTTGCCATTGGGGGGCTTTACTTTACTTTGTAGCCCCTTAATGCACGCCGTACCTCCTGTGGCACGCTGTAATAGACATTGAAAGTTAACTACTATAGTACTACACTACTATGACAGTGCACAGGGCCTTTAGTAATACATTGCGACTTGGTCATTGCCATTCTGGTAACAGCTCATTTATAATGCCGTGTCTTAAGGGGTTAATACTAAAGGGGGCGTTAGCAGGGTTATGAAGAGGTCAAAGTAGCATTGTGAGGCTTATGATGAGGTCAAGGGGTGTTTATGAAAAACAAGGCCGACAGGCGGACAACAGATGCGTCCCTCTATGCCAGTTCCAACCTTTTTCCCCCCAAAACGCCCCGCTGGCCTCCTCCTAACCTGTCAACGCCCACCCCCCTCTGAGGATGTGCTTTTTGTTTATTGGTCATAGCCTATTGCCCATGGAAACTCCAAATAATGTGGCAGGCAGTGAAATGACGAGACAAAGCTTTGTATTTTGCAGTTTAGACTATAATAAGGTCATCATGCTTGGTTTTGGAAAAGAAGCATCTAATTTCAAATTTCACATAGATCAAGTGGCTTACAAATTACCAGATATTATTAGTACTAGGTTATTTATCAACCTTTAGTAGGCTATCACGCCATTTCAGCGTCATGTGCATGTGGGAAAGAAAATAAACATCGCCAAATAGCCTAATAAATAAATAAAACCGTTTGGGTGAATCATGCGCTATGGGTTCACACTTTGGATGCATTGTGCGCTTAATTTTCAATGCCAGCTTTTTACCGTCAAGGCACAAAGCAGTGAGCTTCAGTGGCAGAGTTTACCAAATGCATACGACTGCAAACGAAGCAAAAGACGCGTTCTGTCCCGTGCTCTCTCTGAGCGCAAGGGAAAGCACCTGGGGTCCACGCGCCGCCAGCAGAAAACGACTCTCCCTTGCAATATGCCCGAGAACATCAGTAACACAGCGTATGTGAAATACAAATGGCCCATCTGTCTACTAGTTCGAGAACACTGACTACTCACTGAAACGTAGTGGCAGAATGTTTGCAAACTCACGTTTAGAGGAAGAGCTGTAGCGCTGCTGGTCGCCTGTGAACTTATTACGGCTCCATGTCGTGGAGCGTTCTCCCTTGCAATATGCCCGAGAACATCAGTAACACAGCGTATGTGAAATGCAAATGGCCCATCTGTCTACTAGTTCGAGAACACTGACTATTCACTGAAACGTAGTGGCAGAATGTTTGCAAACTCGCGTTTAGAGGAAGTGCTGTAGCGCTGCTGGTCGCCTGTCAACTTATTGCGGCTCCATGTCGTGGAGCGTTATGTAAGGGTTAACGTTCGGCGAGAAGGTCGCTACCGTGGAATAGCAGCACGACAGAGAGAATCTTTAGACCCCGACGCGGAGCGGAGGGGTCTTGTTCTCTCTGAAGTGCTGCTATTCCACAAAGCGACCGACTCGCCGAAAGTTAACCCGCTTATTATATGGATATACTTAAATGATTCACACATGCGGGGACATTTCTTTAGACCTATTTAATGTTAAGATTGTTGCTGCGCAAAACAAAACAGAGCCGTTGTGGAACACCGCTAGGCAACAGCTAGGTAGGCTAGCCAGGACAGGTGTTGTCTATCACAGCAGCTGATTAGAGTGACAAAAGACCGGACCCCCTGCGGAGTGATATGAAACATTCGCTTTAGCCACTGACTTGTATACAAGCCAGTGGCTTTAGCAGTGAACGTCTTGTTGCCATTGACAGCGGTAGCCAGGACAACGGGTGCTGTCTATCACAGCAGCTGATTAGAGTCTTGTTGAAAAGTCGCTTTAGCAGTGAAAAGTCTTGTTGCCATTGACAGCGGTCTGTTATAGACCAACCCGTCCGTTATCGAAAAATAACAGACGTCCGAACGTTGGGGAGCCCCGTTGAAATGAATGGAGCATTCGACAGATGACGTCACAACCATATAATAAGCAATGCTAACGCCCCTCTATCCGAGCACAAACATCTGTGTGAAATACTGCCTGCCGACTTGTAAATCGTTAATTTCCATTCTGATGAACCAAAATAGCTGCACAACGCGACACTATCAGCCGAAGTGTAGGCCTATCACAAGACCGTGAACATTAAAGTGTTTATGAAACGAAAACAAAGTAAAGGAATTTGACCATTTCCAGGACAGATTCTTAAAGTTCTAAGCCTTGTGAATAAAATTGGATATTGTCTGGGTGATATTTTGTCCTAAAAGTCATGTTAAAACGTTCCCAAAAAGTGTTTTTTTGGTGACATGCAAATTTTATGTAAATGATATGCGTGACATAGAAGGGGTGAGTTCACCTCATTCCACCTTGTTCAGATCAATGGCGGCTAGTACCAAAACAAAGCGCAGTGTCAAGCAGTGTGTTGCTGGAGGGACGAACGGTGCCAGCTGCAAAAATGGCTACTTGACAGAAGGAATATCTTTGCACAAGTTCCCTTCTGTGAAGAATGATGGAACTGTGGCCGACAAGGAGAAGGCTAAATCAAGCTAGGGCTCTGTGGATCCAATGCGTGGTTTTGAAGCAAGCTCGTGGTCACTGTTGTGCTCATTTCCACTGTTGTGCACATTTCCACCCCTTGTGCTTCACCACAAATGTGGAGGTCGCGGGCATGGTTGGACTGAAGAGAATGCTATTGCCTCAAGCAGTTCCAACAATTGACATCGCCGGCGTGCAGACTGAAACTGCCCCTGTAACTGCTCGGGCACGAAGACAGGTGAGTGCACTGCTTTGCTTTAGGCTACTCGTTTTACCTTGTCCATCTGCTTTGTATGTTGTTTTCAGGAAAGGGTAATGCACATTACATGCCAAACCGATGCGAATGCTCTCGGAATATGCACTTTTTATTGATTGCCATTCAACTGGTCAATAAATTGGTTTTGGGAGGATATCCGCACATCAGCGTGGTGCTCTCAGTCGAGGACAGCCAACTCACAGACTGGGCTACTCAGGGCTTTTTCTGAACGGGGAAATAGGGGCGCTCCACCCTCATACCTCCGTGGGTGCACCCTCATACTTTTATTTTTATATATATATATATTTGAGCGCCCCTAATAAATTTCTCATTCATGGGGGGGAACACCCCTCTTCACCCCCTGTGACCTGCCATGATGCTCCCTCATGCCAAAAAATCCTAGAAAAAGTCATGTTACTGCTTAGCGAATAAACAGAGATGCACATAGCGTAGGCCTACTTTGAAGCGTTGATTGTTTGTTTTTAGTATTGTGGTGCACGTGTGGCTGACGTTTGGACACACCTCATCCTCAGAGTCCGGCTGAGGGACACGCGACGCCTGTGACTTTGAGCACAAAAAATAATAATAATGATAAACGCTAAAAATATGCTGAGGGCTCAGGCTATATAGGGCGTTTTTCCAACAGCCTAATACCTCCGTATTTTCTCTAGTTGATGATATTTTTGCATGTAGCCTACATGCATTTCAATCACACTATATCGCGCAATTGAATCAAAATGCCCCCCATTTGTCAACAAATACACACGCCATGTCATCTGTGGGTCATGGCAAAGCGCCCTTAGCAACCGTAACCATAAACAAAACGAACTGTCAGGCTATGTCAACAATCGTCACTTCACCTGTCAGACATGTCACTTTCTGCAGATGTATCAGTGCCTCTGAAATAGATTTGTGCTGCTGTTTTTTTTTTCTCATGAGGTTGGATGTGTGGTTTTTCGACACGCTGATGTTTGTATCAGAATTTTGGTTCCTTTATAAGATGTGGGTCCATCAAATGTGTGTTGTTTTCTCAGATCGCCATACTAGCAAACCAGGGACTCCCCTCTATGATGTCACAGCCCAGCTCATTAGTCACACCAAATTTCACAGAATTCACACTTTGAGTTGCCATTTTCACAAGTTCCTCCAGGATGATTGGGTTCAAAGTCTCATCGATGCTATCAGAAAAAACAAGGCTTTAATGGGAATGACCGTTTGTTTTCGTTTCATAGACACTTTAAGTGACACTCACAGTGGTGTTGGTGTGCTGTGGAGAAGGAACGAAGTTGCCTACCACTGTCCAAACGCAAAACAATGCCGAAAATTGAATGCACCCCTCAGTTGTCTCACAATGCAATCAGCTTAGCCTTGCCGGTTTGGTAACATATCGTATACGTTTTGACACACATTCGCTCCAGGCCAAAATGCCTCTCTGCCTCCACCTTGTGGACACAGGAAGGAACGCGTTTCAGACAGCGTTTCAGACAAGACAGCGTTTCAGACAAGGAATGCGTTTCGGACGGACGGACGGACGGACGGACAGCGGACGGACAGACCCTCTTATAGAGATGCTGGGACGCATCTAAAAAAAGGGTGAGAACCACTGGCCTGGAGTCGTCAAATGTAACTCTCTTCCTGTTGGTCATACTCCCCAGGTGTTGAATTCACACTGCACAATTCACTGTGTGAAGTAGCCTAGGCCTACAAGTATATCTCACAAGGAGTGTGTGATTTAAATCCAGCAACGCTACGCTATAGTCATAGATCTGTGTGAATGGGAAAAGATAACTGTTAAGAAGGGGAACTGCAATCCCATAATATGCCTCTGGTATCTCAGGGCATCAGAGTCGGTGTCTGCAGCACTTATGCTTTATCATAATATCAGACAAATAGATGCCGAGATAAACACTGTAAATACCACTGTACGTACGTGCCGTATACTTAGGCGGAGATATTTGTTGTGTGAAGAAATTGTATCAAAGAGACCATGGGGAAAAGTACTGACTGTAGGGCTGTAAGCGAACGTGATTCTTGGAACTGCACGCAAACAAAAGCCATGGCAAACGAAGCTCTCTCTCTAATAATAGACGTCGTGCTGTTCTGTAGCGCACTGTTGCTAGGCTGTCTGAGGCGGAGGCCAAGCCAGCCCTTTGGGCGTTGTGTACTTTGTGTTCCTGAGTTTTTACTTCTTTAATGAAAAATGTGATAATCCTCCGGAGACAACTCATAACATATTCGTGGATTAATTACAGAGTCGGGTGTGAATCTGATGCACTCGTTGTGCCACTATAAAAATAAACTCAAAAGTTTCAAAAGGTTAGCGAACGCCCTATTAGCTATTTTAAAGTCATATCTTGGAGTTCATGTTCATGTTGTTGGACTTGAAATTGAAGGACTTGGGGGAAAAAACTATGTTTGCAGTTTTACCTAAATGGCATTATTATGTGCTGTGTCAGAGTTAAGGTCACGTAATACCAGGGCATACAGTATTTTAATAAGAAATGGCTTTGTTCAAAGTGGTGTTAACTTTTATTATTATTGCCAAGAGCCCTCTGCAAATCTTCAAAACCTATATCTTCCTGAACTTCCTGAACTGTGGCAAATGTCACTGAGGAAAGCAGGCCCACAATATGTTCTAATATACATTATAACATGTTGTGGATTGATTTCACCTAACACCCTGTTATTAATTGTAGTATAACAGAGTTTTCAACACCATACACTCGCTACGTTTAGCCTACATTAAGTTTATAATTCCGAATGAATAATTCAGAATTAAATAGTTCCATCGAGTTTCCTTTGATCTTTCAGTTGATTCCGAATTAGGCCTAAGAAGTGTTTACATGACGTTTTCAAAGTGGAATTAAGCTTTATTCAGAATTAAAGTGAGTTGATGCCGAATTAAATGTCTCATGTAAATGTAGCAACTATCTACTTGCACATACTTTAGGGCAGGGGTGGGGAACCTTTTCCTTTTTCAGACCCCACCTTCTCTAGGTCCCCTGACTATAACATACTTGTAATGTAAATGTAATTTCTAAGATTCCTTTACAAAATAGGCTATGTCAAATTTCATGTGAAGATGCATATTATTGAAATTATATTGGGGGCCGGATAAAATGGACTCAAGGGCCTCAAATGGCCTTTGAGACATGGGTTCCCCACACCTGCTTTAGGGTAAGGGTTAATGGACTGCATGTACTGTACGTATATGGACTGCATTTACAGTATATAGCGAGTTTCCACTCCTTTGAGCACTAAAAGGGCTTTACATGTATGCCTCACATTCACCCTTTCACACTCACATTCACATATTGGTGCCCATGGCCCACGAAGGGTATCGCCCTGCCACCAGGAGCAATTGGGGGTTTAGTGTCTTGCTCAAGGAGACATCGATGGGGGTAAAGCGGAGGGGGGCTTGAACCTGCAACTTTCTGGTTGTCGAACAGTCTCCTCTACCAACTTAGCCACCACCAGGGTAGGTACTGTGTGTAGGGAAGCACATAATATTACATGTTGATAGTAGCTACACTAAAAAAGACACTTACACTTATTTCAAATCCCTATTTGTGAGTGGTCAGTTCAGTTCAGTTCAACTTTATTGGTACCCGAAGGTAAACTGGGTTTGCAGTATAAAAGAGAAGATGGCTGTCCTTACATCAGAACCACAATGACACATAAACATGGAGTCTAAAATAACACATGTACGCTTCACAAAGAAATAAATAAAATATTTGACATTTGACTGAATACACATACAACATATACACACAAGGGTGGGGGTGGTTAAACTAACTGCATTGGTGGGCCACAACACTTCATACAACCACTGCAGGATCATGGCAGAAGTGACACCACACTCCTGGCGCAGCTAAAGTGCAAAGAGCATTTTTACAAATACATAGGTTTATTTTACATCTTGTTTAGCAAAGTAATTGCAGCTGGGATAAAACTGCTTTTGAACCTATTGGTTCTGCAACCAGGAACTATCAGCCTCCGTCCAGAGGGGAGGTACTGGAACTCACTATGCAAAGGGTGTCGGCTATCATCTAGGATAGCCATTGCTATCCGCTGTAGTTGCTTTGCATACAGGGAAGAAGGGTGCAGCTGTGGTTCACCAATCAGTTTACTTGACCACTTAACAATTTGGTATAGGCGGTTCTTGTGTGTAAGGGGGACATTGCCAAACCATGAAGCTAAAGAAAAAGACAAAATTGATTCAATAAAGGAAGGTGGCCTACTTGCACTGTATTTTAGGGTCAGGATTAGGGCAAGGCTTAGGGTTAGGTAGCTCTATGATACAGTGTACATAAGTAAAGTACATAAAATACATGCAAAATGCATAGTATTTGTTACTGCCCGTGCTGTACATGTTACAGTAGCATTTTGTGCAGTGTGGTGACTGTACTGTAGGTAGCACTGTGGCAGTAGCCTGCTGTAGCCGTGACGACCGGTGGTCACCAGGGTCACAGGCTGGCTGGGCTGGGCTGGCTCGGGGCCTGAAGTCTGACGGGGAAAACAGATGTCCTCACACCGGTGGGCAGAGGGCAGAGCGACCCCAGCACTGCCTGGGCCGTTTGGGGTGGCGACAGGGTCACTCAGTATGGAGATGGAGGAGGAGGAGGATGAAGAGGAGGGGGAGGAAGAGGAGGGCCTCTGCTACTCTCCCTCTCAGCAGCAGCATCAGAGAGAGAGAGAGAGAGAGAGAGAGAGAGAGAGAAAGAGATGGAGTGTGAGAAGGGGACCGTTTGGGGTGGTAGAAGGGTTGCACACATGGAGGAGGGCCTCTGCTCCCTCCATCCCTTCATCATCACCATCATCATTAGAAGTGGCATTGTTATCATCATTATCATCATCATCGTCAACATCACCATTGTTGACGATGTCGTCATCACCATCACCATCATCATCATCATTATTATCACCATCACCATCACCATTGTTGATACTGTCGTCATCACCATCACCACCATCATCATCATCATCATCACCATCACCATCATAATAGTTGACGCCTTCGTCATCACCATCATCATCATGATCATCGTCATCCTCCCAATTCAGCATCCCACGGTCTTCATTTTGCAACACACCACAGTATTCATTCACTGTGGGTACATCGGAAATGAAATTTATTTGGGCAAGTAGGGTTACATAATCAAGTAAATTTGACTTGGGAAAATGTTACAGTCTTACACTCAGCGGGGGCAAATATGGCAGAAATTATGCCACGGTTCAATTTGACAGCTGCTGTTTTGATTATTGAAGGCAATACTGTCATGTGTTGCAGTAAGGATGTCATATGGTGCTTTGAAACTTTGAAGTACAAACTTTGGATTTCTTAGCTGATGAGAGATCAAAGGCTAGTGAGGTTTATATAGTGGTTTTGTGCATGGACCTTTGCCATGCACAAACCCAGAGTTTGCAGAGTTCTGGGATGTATCCATCTGATACAGTGTGATTATTCTTTATTACGGAAAAACATATCAAACTTGTTTGGCAAAATTCCACAAGAATAAACTCACATTTGGACTATGTGTTTGATGAGAGCAAAAAAATAAGTTTAATTAGCAACTTGAAAACCTTCCATAATCATGCCGATCAAGTTTATGGGGGGGGTGTCATTTTTGTAATTCTCTACCTTGACAGCTTCCAACCTGCATGGTCCTATTGTAGATTAAGACAAAACGGCTCAGTGTTGATAGTTCTGGCATCTCCCCACACTCAGTTTATGTTACTGTATATTCATTTCACTGAACAGCAACCAAAAGCCATCTGAATGCATCATCTTCAATCTGGCCACACAGAGAGAGAGAGAGAGAGAGAGAGAGAGAGAGAGAGAGAGAGAGAGAGAGAGAGAGAGAGAGAGAGAGAGAGAGAGAGAGAGAAAGAGAGAGAGATGATGCATTATGTTATGTCGAGTTCACCCCGCTGTGTTCCAACACCCACCTCTACTTACAGCCTCACGTACTGTAATGCATGAGCGGGGCTACTGAAAGCATTGGCCGGGCCCGGGACAGTCACCTGAGGGGCCCCCGACCCCACGCAATACATACAGTACAATGTGATGGAGACCCAATTCTGGGCTCCCTCGTTCCCTGGACAACTGACCCCTTTGTCCAGCCCTGTCGGCTTCCCTGTGTATGAATAATGGTCAGAGAGACTCCAACATCACAATGCAAGTAGATGCAATTGGCTCTGCATAATGTTGTAGACTATGAAAAATGCCATTGCCCATAGCAACGGTCTCTCAGAGAAAGTCTTTAGATAGAGATGAATGGTCAATGTGTTTTTTTCATTCTTCTTTCGATCCCTAGTCTAAATCAATTTGAGGTCATTCAGTTCTCTCAATTTTCCTTCCATTTTCTTCCATGTGCACAGTGGGTCAGTGGCCCACGGCAATCACCATGGCTACGCAGTCCGAAGATGAGGGTTTGGCAAAGCTTTGATGTCTTTGATTTATTCTTTATTGGAATAAAGTCAATAGCGTTCAACATTTTCTGCATCTGCTTTCCAAGCAAAAGCAAAAGCTGGCATATAGAAATTACAGAAGGCTATCATCACTCCAGGCCATATGTACAAAACACTGAAACGCAACTCAAGAGTCGGTGTATCTACTCCCATTGTTCGTAAGCAGCCACCTGACAGAAATTTGCACGGTCGACACGAAAATGAAGCCTCCTTCGTCTGAAATGACATAATAGCAGCTCTATAGGCCCTAATAAGTTTGCCTCATTATTTCCCATACACCAGGTAGGCAGCTAATCCCCAATGATAGAGACTGGCAGCCTGATGTCTCTGCTTGCTAATGCAGGTTTATAAGTTCCAGCAGCAGCCGAGTGCCTCAAACAGTGTTCCCACCAATCCACCCACACACCATCTATCCATCCATCCGCGCACCATCAACCTACACCCATACACCCACACAGACACCCACGCAGACACCTCTCCTCTCATCCGCTCCTCAACTCCCCCTCCACGAAACACCTCTCCCCGTTCCCCTCCACACAAACGCCCACACAGGCGCCTCTCCTCCCATCCGCCCCTCAACTTCCCCTCCACACACAGACACCCACACAAACACCTCTCACTGCACCCCTCCTCCACCGCCTCCTCCCCCTTGCCCCTATACCCACACCCACACAGACACCTCTTCTCTCTCTCATCCCCTCCTCAACTCCCTCTTCCTCCCCCCTGACCCCTCTCATCCTCCCCCTCCACACTCTCTGCCAGCGTTCTCCATATGTTTTAATCCTATTCGAGGAGTTCGCAGAACTCTAAATAAAGGGGTCCTTTTTCTTACTAATTGGAGGTGAGGAATGCGTGTGTGAGTGTGACAATGTTCGCATGGGGAGGTGAGATTGCGCTGTGCAGGGTGAGGGAGGCGGGTTTTTTTCTTTCTCTCTCTCTCTCTATCTCTCTCTTTTTTTCTCCCCCTGCTAGCTTCTCATTTTCTTTTCCTTCGCACCTTCCTGGCATGCCATTAACGCCATGTCAAGAAGATTAGTTTCCTGAGTGGCGTGGAGCTGTCTCATGAAGCGGTGGCATCACCCACCTCGTGTATGCACGCGGCGCCAATAAAGAAGCGCAAGGCCCTCCACTCGACCCCCAGTTAGTCTCCAGGCCCCACTTGGCGGCCATCTTTTAAAGAAAAGTTGGACAAATACTGTCATAGGCAAACAGAAAATCGTGCTAAACGACACGGTCACTTGTTCAATGTTCTCCGTAAATTGGAGAGTGTTGTAGTATGTGCAGTAGTAGAGATTGAGTTTCCTTATTTTCACTGTACATACGTACAAGTGAACGTCTCAGACTCATGTGGGTGTTTACTCTACAGACCTCGTCTCCCTGACAACAAACACAGGGCCGGCCGCCACCACCATGGCGATATGTTGTTAGATGAAGTGCGCTCGTCGAAAAGGGTTTCTTTACTGAAACAAAAACCCTTCCATAGCAGCTTGTGTTCTTAAAGAGGAAACGGCTTCCTCCAATCACACGGAAGGCAAGTGGAAGACGTGCGAGAGAATAATGACCTCTCATCCATCGGCACACGTTTTTCTCGCTCGCTCGCTCGCTCTCAAGCTGTGAAACAAGAAGGAAAAACGAGAGGATTAGATCATCTCTCATCTCTGTGTGTTTTAACTTGAAGCGTTTAACATGCTTTGCTTCCAAGCTTTCATTTCTTGCTTGCTTTTTTCATTTCCTCTACTTCTCTCTCTCTCTCTCTCTCTCTCTCTCTCTCTCTCTCTCTCTCTCTCTCTCTCTCTCTCTCTCTCTCTCTCTCTCTCTCTCTCTCTCTCTCTCTCTCTCTCTCTCTGCCAATGCTCTCATCAGACTCTCATGTTCTCCAACACGTGTACAACATTACTCACACTCCGTATCTGAGCAGACAGAGCCCTGACTTTTTCTTATCCGAGGTTTCAGGGGTCTCGCTGCTCTGTCAAGATAGGCTTGGCTGTGTCAGAAACTTTTCCTCCCTCTCTCCTCTCCCCACACACCCCATCACCTCCATCACCAGCAACAGCCCCATCAGTGCCACCTCCACCTCCATCACCACCCCACCCTCCTCCATCTTGAACCAGAGCTTGTAGTGTTTGAAGGTAGTAATTGCAGAGCTCCTCTGCGGGGCCGGGGGTTGAGCGGGGATCTGATGCGTCTGACAGGCTCAGCACCGCCACGCTCCGCTTCCCACCACTACCACTGGTACATGTCTGCCCTCCTCCTCTCGTCCTCCTCTCCACCTCTCTACATCTTCTCCTCTCCTCTCCTCCTCTCTGCCTCTCTACATCTCCACCCTCAGCCTCTTCTCTTCTCCACCTCTCTACATCTTCTCCTCTCCTCTCCGCCTCTCTACATCTCCACCCTCAGCCTCTTCTCTTCTCCACATCTCCTCCTCTCCTCTTCTCTTCTCCACCTCTCTACATCTCCACCCTCGGCCTCTTCTCCTCCTCCTCCTCCTTCTCCTCCATTCCTTCCGTTATCTCTCCTCTTCCTCTCCACCTCCTCCCCACACTCTCCTGCATCCTCCATCATATTCTCATCTCCTCTCCATCACCTCCTCAGTTCTCCTCATTCTCTCTATCCTCTCCTCTCCTCCTTTCCTCTCCTCAATCTTTCCCGTCCCTCCAGCATTCCCCCTTCTCCTCTCCTCCCCACCTCTCCTCGCCCTCCTTTCTCTTCCTCCATCATTCCCCCTCTCCTCCCCCCCCCCATCTCTCCATCACCTCTCATTAGGCAATCAGTGGGCTACTGAGTCCGAGACAGGGAGCACAATGGCCGTGGCGAGTGCTAATTGCAGGTGCTGGTAATTGCAGACGCGGCTGATTGCGCACGGCCCTCTGAAGCGCTCGTGCGCTAGGCAGCTAAAGATAGAGAGAGAGATGAGAGAGAGGGAGAGAGAGAGAGAGAGAGAGAGAGAGAGAGAGAGAGAGAGAGGCAGAGAGAGAGAGAGAGAGAGAGAGGCAGAGACAGAGAGAGAGACAGAGAGAGAGAGAGGTGAGGAGAGGCAAGTTGAATGAGAGTGTGCACCGTGCATCGCGTTTACTTTGGTCGACAGGTGAGCTGCTTCAAAGCGACGGGATGGCTGCCCCCTTTTCTTTGTCATCGCCACAGCACCGCTGCCATGATACAGTCAGTCTGTCTTGCTTGGCTGTAGCTTTCACAGCGCACTCACAGGTGGGAAGGAGAGGTGTGATGACGAAGCTGATGTTTGTTTGTTCTGCTGTGTATACGACTGAGTAAATGTTGCATGAAGTCCCCCTATAGTCATCTCCGATAAAGTCATGTATATCCTAAGATGCGTCATGTCTCAGCATCTAATTCCACTAGTATTGACATCTATTGCTGTTGTATGAATCAGTTAGGCAACCGGCATACGGTTATGAGCGCATGGCATTCGTTATACAATGATGAAATATGTAAATACACAGTGTGTCCGAGTTTAGTGGTCCAAAGAGTTAAATTTAAGACTGCTTGTGTAGATATCCTCATCCTCACTCTTGCACACAGAAGCCCACACATGAACCTTGACAGCCCTCAAACTTGGATGCGAACGGCGTATAGTACGTATATGAGCATGACTATATTCCCATTTGGTTCTGCCTTTTTTCTTTCTTTCTTTCTTTTCCTTTCGTTCACTTCTTTCCATTTTCGTCCACCGCCTCAGCACTCACCCACTTATCTAACACACCAGGGCACGGCGCTTCACTGTTCCCACTTACATAAACCGAAGCCATAGCAGTGCACTCATTCATTCACACTCACAGATGATGCCTGTGTCTCAAATGGCACACTTGGGCACTATGTTTCTATGCGTAGGCTCACGATGAAAATTCAGTGCACTGAAAGTCTAAACTTTCCCTTGACACACACTAAAGACCTCACTGCACTGCACTCTGTGTGCACCAGGGCTGGACTGGGAGAACAAAACGGCCGGGCATTTGTTGGCTCAGACCGGCCCCACATGCCGGTAATTAGCGGAGAACTGCCATTACATTTGCGTAACTTATGTCTTCTAATGTTGTGGCCTAGCGGAAAAGGTGCACAATTTAGAAAAAAAATCCAAACCTCTCTTTCAGGTACTAAAAAAAACCCATGATTTGTGCAGTGACTTCACATTCAATTGTTTATTTAAAATGAATCTATGAATTAATCATGTTAGCTGGCAGAAAACCTGACAATTGAGAGAAGAGAGCCCCTATAGCTGGGGATAAATTGGCCTTATGTGCACTCTTCAGTCCAATCAGCTCCTTGGACACACAAAAAAAGGGGGGGGGGAGGTGGGGGCACACATCTATTATAATGTTAGGCACATAGATACATTATTAATTACAAATAATACAATACTTAAACTAAATATCCAAATTTATATTTATTGGTAGTCAAGCGTAAAGAAATCCTGCACACTGTCCATTCCACCAACAAACTTTAATACAACGTTTCGATCACCCGACCTTTTTCTTTACACTTGAATGACAACCCGACTGGGATAATATCCTACACACCCAACCACATAGGTGTGCAGAAGCGTCTTCTTGAAATATTTATGGGTAGTAACAATAATATGCTTAGTGGCTACTCACTGGCTACTCTACAGAATCCCCAACAACACCAATCCACCACAAAGACAGCAATTAGCACATGCCAGTGAATATTTTGGCCTTAGAAACTAGCAGAATTTACAGGAGGATTTAAATGCAGTCTCAGGAATTAACCATAAAGTTTACCATTAATCTCCATTTAGCCTGTCAAAACAAAATGTATCACATGGACTATAGGAGCATAGGCATATTCTTACAAATCTCCATTGGTACACATTCAACTTGGAAAAGGAAAACAAAACGAAAGAAATACAGTGCATTTTCTCTTTGTCTTCTTCAGGATATAAAAGCATACCTCTGCTTCTATGCATCATTGTTGTCGAACTGTACATGTGAACTGAATATCATGCATAGCGCCGGAAAGAGGAGAATGTAGGCTTTCGAATGGTACCCCACATGTCCGAGTCATAATGTCTATACAGCCATAATGTCTATACAAACATGCATCAAAGAGTGTGTGGGGAGAAAACGATGTTTTGTTGAACCGCTGTTTGCGATTTCGTGGGCGCGCTACGAGCTCCGTATTGCGTTATTTGAGAGGGAGAGTCTACGATATCTGAGGGTGGCAAATGGGGTGGCAAATCATAGGCTATTTCTGGGTGGGGGGGCACCCCCTGCCACCCTTTAGAACCGCCCTGGCCGAGGGCCGTCCACATGACATCGTGGGCCACCGGACACTTTTGCAAAAAAAATTTAAAATATGTATTTATTTATTTTATTTTTATTTTTTTGGCGTCGGCCCATCGGGAAAATGCCCGGTATGCCATACTGTCAGTCAGTCCTGTATGTACTGTATGTCAGTGCAGCCCTGGTGTGCACTATGCACTAAACGCCAGTGCACTGACACAAGTGCCCCATTTAAGACATAGCAAGAGTCCATTATGGGTTTAACCTTCACCCAAACGCTCACTCACATACATATCCCTCTAAAAGTTACAGCATGGTTGATTTACAGTTGTACAATCAAGCAGCCATCGGAATGCCTCTTCCTTTTGCATTAAAGAGGAAGCTATAGTGGCCATATCGGGCCATACACTGTGAAAGATCAGTATGAATATGAACATATTAAGGAGCAGTTTTTTTTGATGAAATGACCATGAAATAGGGGTGTAACGGTACACAAAAATCACGGTTCGGTACGTACCTCGGTTTTTAGGGTCACGGTTCGGTACATTTTCGGTACAGTATATGGGAACAAAATAGAAAAACATTTTCTTCCTCAGCGCCTTGTAAATTTCACCAAAATATTGTCAAAATACAAACGAAAAAAAAGAAATGCATTCAACCTGCTACTTTGGGTCGGAGATTTCATCAGTGTAAGAAATAGTACTTTCTCCTCAAGGTTTCACAAAGACCAAGCCTTTACACCTGTTTTTTTTTGCATTCTCTCTCAGCGTTCTGCACGAGCCTCTGCGTGTAGTAGCAGCATAATGTAAAAACATGAACAGAGTAGCCTTTTACTCAACCATTCGGTACTCGGTACAGCACTGTTCGATTCGGTACAGGTCTTTTCGGTGCGATACGTCGGTTCAGTTCGATATCGTTACACCCCTACCATGAAGGGGGTGCGTCACAGGGAGTGATTTTGAAGGGGTATGGTTTGACCCAGGTTCGAATCTGGGTAAATTCCCAAAACTTGTTTCTCCCCTACTCTCCCATCAGTCCCTTCACACACACACACACGCATGCACGCATACACTCACGCACACACACCCTTCTGCACTAAAAAAACTATAAAGAAATCACAGGGCCAAAGCACAGGACCAGTGTAGCCTACATTTCATGTTAACTACATATTGAATGTGAGCAAAAAGATACAAATCCAAAGAGGTCATCAAAGGGAAGCATGCCACCCCAGCATGCATTGGAAGCACATCCTTGTGGAAAAATACCAAGACCTTATTATAAATTAGTAAAGCGAATGGATGATGATCACACTGACACTGGTGATAAAGGGATACTAGTGAAAAAGTATGAAGCTACAATGAAACATATTGCCCCAGATCTTATCGTATTTTATCTTCTGCCACCCAGCTTCATACAGCAGTTCTTGCCAATAGGCCTTGCAAAAATCACAAGCGGATGAACCACTAGGATATGGCTTGCTGGCTGAAAAACATTGTAGTTAAACACGACATATGCTAGAGGGTAAAGAGTACTATTTTCACACCCCACACACACAGAGCGGACATGCAGTGTGGCAACAGCAGCGAGGCGTGTATGGCTCATTAGCACGTGTGCAACATTACGCCGCACACTTTGATCTACAGTATATATTGCATATGTATTTTCGACTGACGCTCATCAGTGAATATAAATCACCTCAGGCAGGCGTAAACACTCGCGCCTGATTTAGTGACTTTAAAGCAAGCGGACTTTAAAGCTGCGCGCTAAGAATGACGTAGCCTGTACGGGTAATTTCACGTGAAATCAGACACTTTGGGACCCGACCGACACAGATTTCAATCATACTTGCTGTGCCTGTTTAGTAGCAAGGTAGCACCCCAGAACTGCATTTGTGTGAATCTGACACCAATATTAAGGGAGAAACAGACTAGCAAAGGTTTACATATGAGGGTAGGACACTATACATTCAGCCTTGATTATATCAATCAGTGTAAGTCACAAAAAGATGTCTGTGGTGTTGTTTGATAGCTCTGGCTCTACAAATTACACACACAGCATGGAATACAATAATCTTCAGAATATGAATTATGATACATTGAAAAATTAAAAATTGAATATCCAAAAAAACGTATATTTTAAAATGGGCAATTTCTTGTCTAAATATAGCCTGTAAGGTCATAAACAACACCTGAAAATGGGGTGTTTGGTTCTTTACTCATTTCAGAGATAATGGGACATAAAGGTTGACAAGAGTTGTAATGAAGTAGTAATAGTGTCAGGGACAGGACTGGACTGGCCATCTGGCATAACGGGCATTTTCCCGGTGGGCCCTGCACCCTCGTCGGTCCCTATTCCAAGTATTCAAAAACTACACAGCTTCTGCCCATTGTCAATGGACACAGTGGAATCTAGACCATTTTCAGCATTCAGAGAAGGCAGGGTTGAAAGAATAAGCTCAGTAAAGGAATTTTCTTAATGTTCAAGCATCAAAGGGTATGTTGTACCTGCATATGATGGCAACTAGTGGATAGCATGTGTTGAGGAATGTATGCCGAGCACTGGAGAGGTGAAACTGAGCTTCTTGCATCGTCATGGACCATCTCCATCCTTCACATATTCCGATAGACATGCTGTCATGTGATATTACTACCGTATTACCATATTATTACTAGGTGATTTGTATGATATCATATTCGTGAGTCCAATTATCTCTGAAATGAACAAAGAACCAAACACCTGCATTTCAGGTGTTGTTCATGACATTGCAGGCTATGTTTAGACAAGGAACTGGCCATTTTAAAATATAAGGGTTATTTTTTCAATTTATGATCATTCATATTCTGAGGGTTGTTGTATTCCATGCTGTTTGTGTAATTTGTAGAGCCAGAAAAGACCTTAGACATCTTTTTGTGACTTACACTGACTGATATAATCAAGGCTGAATGTATAGTGTCCTACCCTCATATGTAAACCTTTGCTAGTCTGTTTCTCCCTTAATATTGGTGTCATATTCACACAAATGCAGTTCTGGGGTGCTACCTTGTTACTAAACAGGCACAGCAAGTAATATTGAAATCGGTGTCGGTCGGGTCCCAAAGTGTCTGATTTCACGTGAAATGACTTACACTGTAAATGACGTAGATCTAAGCAGCATTCATAATTAAGCGTGTAACCATATACTGCACACATACGTAGGCTACATGTATAAGCCATCCTCTGCGTCAACACTATCTCGTTATAATGTGAAATGTGGAAGGTGTTAAGTTAAGATAAATTTAGGTTCACATGGTCCACAGCAGAAAAAAGGCAGCAGTACACGGCTAATGAAGGAATGATGAAAAATCACTGCACAAAAATATCATGCATTTCAGCACATTCCTCCTGTCCGCCCCCTACCTCCCCGAGCCCATGGCACCCTGCTCTTCTTTTTCCTTTTTTCTCTCTCTTTATTCTCTTCGTCTCTCTGTCTCTCTCTCTGTTTCTCTCTCTCTCTCTCAGTCTCTCTCTTTCTCTTTCTCTCTCTCTCTCTCTCTCTCTTTCTCTTTCTCTCTCTCCACCACTCCTGGCGCTCAGGGCCTGTCACCGGCAGCAGAAACGGCAGCGGAGCAGCAGGAACGCCTGCCAC
>NC_085869.1:47484541-47487041 GCF_034702125.1 Engraulis encrasicolus
GATACATGTGTTCTTGTGGGAAAGAGTGACATCACTCTGTAAGGCGGAGAGAGAGAGAGAGAGAGAGAGAGAGAGAGAGAGAGAGAGAGAGAGGAGAGTCAGAGAAGCAGAAGTCGCTGGTCACATCTCTCAGCGTTCACGTCATTTCTCAATTCTCTTTGCCCCGGCGGTGGCGTCACCGTTATAGCGATGAACTGGTTTTGTTTGTCCTCGGGGTATTGAAAAAAAGACCACAAACTGCAAGTGTATGAGAAATGTATGTGGCTCACGAGGGGCAATGAAAGGATGAGTAAATGCGTCTCTCAACATCCTGTCACTTCTTGATTAATACTTTGGGTTTTGGGGTTTTCATTAGGACCATTAGGCCTACTGAAAAAAGTGCAACCTAAAAGTACTGCAAGAAACATACCAAGACGTCTGTGGTGTATTCATTGTCTCATGAGTGGTCATGGAATAATGAATAAATAATATTCTCATTCTTTGAAGCAGAAATTAAGTATCTCCGCATTTCCTTCATGAGCAAAATCGCAAGACCGAAACCAACCAGCAAACGCCTCATGTTGCAATCATATAACCAGGGCCTCTTCTGATGTCCCACTGGGCTACATGGCTTGTATGACGAACAACAAAACACTTAACCCAACCATTTCTTCGCATAGTTCAGTACGGAAGCGCCCAATCCTGTTTCCTCAGTATGCTGCTCACTGGAAACAGTCACTGAGACACACAGAGAGTGTTGCACTATTAGCAATGACTCAGTCTGTGGTAGAGCCTAATGCGTTTTACAATTACAGAGTCAGGTTGTCAGTCGGCTGCTGTGAGCATTATGGCAGCTCAAACGTCCGCGTGTCCATCCAAGCCACGGCTTTGCCCAGTGAACCATGTAGCCCAGCGCTAGCTGGCTGGCTGACTGACTGGCTGGCTGACTGGCTTAGCTTGGCAGGGGCAGCCAGACAAGAAATCATTATCCCCAATTTGAACAAACTTCAAGCTCTTTTTGTGGTTATTTTGTGGTGTGATTCTACAGTAAGAAAGCAAGTCTTTTTTTTTTAAAGGAACCAAATGAATCACAGATCCATTCACACATGTGTTCATTTGTATCCCTGACCACCACCACCAGTAAATCCCCCCTTCGTCGCTCACTCCCGTGAGAAGAGAAGGCAGTCACTCAGGCGTGATCAAAGCGCCTGTTTTAAAGTGTTGACATGAATGCCGGAGATACTGGAGGAAATTAGTCTGCGATGCGATGGCTCACTCAAAGGAGTTGCCTCGATCTCCTAAATAGGCTAAGAGGAAGAAGACGACGACGAAGAAGAAGATGAGGCTGGGAGAGATTGATTACACCTGCAGTTTTTCTAGAACATTCCCCCCAGGCCCACTGAAATGGGGGGACACAAACAGGTATGTTGTCCCAGGCCCACGGAGAGAGAGGATTTGGGGCCTCATTACATTGTATGGATTAAGAAAGGGGGCCCTCTCAGATGTCTTTTGTCCGGGGCCCAGGCAGCAAGGCGTAACTGTGTCAGCGTAACTGTGTTCCCCCACTGGAAGGAAGGGGGGCGCAGTGCGGTGAGACATGAGGAGGAGGGAGAGGCCTAGTGGGACATGACCTCACAGGTCAACCAGGGACTCTGGGGACATTTTTTTAGACCAGAATTCACGCACAATGAGGACAGACGCTCTCACTGTATACACACACGGCTGGCTTCCTTGCATGGGGGAAGTCAGGGGAAGACACTAAACATCACGGCTCACACTCACACACATACAGTATACACACACGTGCACACACAGAGGTCTGTCTGCACACATGCAAGTGCGCGCACGCATGCACGCACGCACGCACACACACACACACACCCACACAAACACACACAGTCAAACACACACACACACACACACACACACACACACACACACACACACACACACATTGCCACTATTGCTTACACAGAGACCAAGAAATGGAGTTGCATGCAGTATATGGGCCTATTGCCTCTTTCTTTCTTTCTTTCTTTCTTTCTTTCTTTCTTTCTTTCTTTCTTTCTTTCTTTCTTTCCTTCTGTCTGTCCGTCTTTCTTTTTCTTACCCTTTCTTTTCCTCTCTTTCTTCTTTATGCCAAGTCTTTCCCTTCTCTCTCTCTCTCTCTCTCTCTCTCTCTCTCTCTCTCTTTCTTTCTTTCGTCTCTCTTTCTTTCTTTCTTCTCTCTCTCTCTCTCTTTCTTTCTTTCTTTCTTTCTTTCTTTCTTTCTTTCTGCCAGGTCTTTCTCCCCCTTTCTTTCTCCTTCTCTGTTCTCTTCTTTCTTTCTGTCAGGTCCCTTTTAAAAAAACAACAATCTCTCATCTTTTTGTGGGGATGCAGAGAGGGCAGAACAATTAACGACAGTGCTGCCAGTGCCGTCCTACTTTCCCTGCCAATCGCAAAAAAAAAAACCCACAGAGGCAAAGGCAAAAGGGTGGGGAACGAAAGGGGAGAGGAGAGGAGAAGAGAAGGGAGGAGA
>NC_085869.1:47492041-47504541 GCF_034702125.1 Engraulis encrasicolus
AGAGCCTCCGAGTCGAGTCGCAGGCAGCTAAAAACACACATCATCACCATCACCATCACCATCACCACCACCATCGCAGCTCTGTCTGGAGAGATTGCCATCTAATAGCTCAGACACATTAAAGTGGGCTTATGGAGGAATTCGAAAAGAGCCACCTCGTTAATGGACATCCCTGGTGGTGTGGCGGGGCCGGTGCCGTTTCTATGCATGTGGGAGCCCTAGGCAAAGAGGGACTGGATAGCCCTTTTTTTGTCACACAATTGGGAAGGGGGCCCCCTCAAGAGAGATTTTCATAGCAGTATTTAGCACGTTTTGGTTGTTGAATTTAGGGAGGTGCTGCCACACTCACTCATTGCTGTCATTTTTAATACAAGTACATAAACAGTCATTACCTGGGGGCCTCCATTCAGTTGGGGGCCCTAGGCAACTGCCTAGTTTGCTCACCTGGTTGTGACAGGCCTGGGCAAGGCAAAGTGAGGCAAGCGTGCCACCGTGTCCACAGTCACTCACGGCTGCTGTGGCCTGTAATCATGTTTGAGTACTGAGGGAGTGAACATTATATTCCCCACACACACACAGGGCCGCTGACAGCTTCGTTCGGGCCCGGAACAAAGTCATCTAAAATGGCTCTCCACTCCTCAATACCAACAATGCAATGAGGAACCCATTCTGGGCCCCACTCCATGGACCAACGACCCCTTTGTGCCCTGCTGTCGGCTTCCCTTCACACACATACACACTATATAGCAGACTGGTACGGTAGACGAAGTACAGCGACGGCAGCGTGTGAAATCAAACATTCAAATGAGGCCGATTTTAATCTTTCAATTCAGGGATGCTGCCGCTGCCTACTCAATGCACATGTGAAAACGAAGCATGGAGTTGGAGCGTTGCAGGGAATATGATCAAATCACCGGGCAGTCGCGAGTAAACAGGGACTCGAATGCAAACACAACATGGAAATGCCAGTGATCATAATGTTCTCACAATCTCATGCCTCAACTCGAAACTGACAATTTCTCTCCCCTCACTCAATCCTCTTACACCCTTCAACTCTCACTTTCGTCTATCACACCAACGTAAGAAAAGCACTCTCTCTATCTCCCTCTCTCTGTCTCTGTCTGTCTGTCTGTATCTTTCTCTCGCTTCGCCTTCACAGTATAAACCTAAAATGTTTTCAACTCATCCTTTTAATGAAGCAGCAACAGCACTGATGTCTGGAAGTCAGAGGCGTGTTCAGTCCCTTTAGAAAGATGAAAAAAGTATTCTTGTGGGTGCTCTTTGGTTCAAGGTTCAATGTCAAAAAGTTGCTTGAAAAGACAGAGAAAAAAACTGTTCTTCACCATGGCACTCCAAAAAGTATAGTTAAAAATGTCTTATTATTACAGTATTATTATGACATGTCCATTAAGAACTTTAAAATTGCCACTGATGTCTGCTCTTATTTGACCTGGCTCTGTAATGTCATGAGGTCAGGAGGGCCACAGAGATGCACCTCTGAGGGTGTCACTCACAGTACCAGGGAAGCCAACAGTGGGGAACAAACTGGTCAGTTGTCCTGGGCTTAGGGAGAGAGGGGCCCAGAACTAGGTCCTTGTTACAGTGTATGGATTGGGTAGGGGCCCTTTCAGATGACTTTTTCCTGGACCCAGCCAAAGCTGTCAGCTGGCCTGACTGCACCATTCAGGTCACCAAATAAAAGCATTAATGCATAGTGCACACAGTGCACAGAGGTCTTTAGTGCATAGTTTGTGGTTAAGTTTGGCATTATGCACTGTGCCCTCACTGAAAGTGACGGGCAATCATAGCATTAGCTCGCCAAAATATTAGTTGGCTACTGTTAACATTGCACTGCGTCTCGTGCTTGTATTTCCTTTACCTCAAATGACAACTATCTTGCATACAATACATGGCTTGACATGAAACGGTTGGTGTCTCAGAAACATTACTTTAATTACTTTAATTAAGAGACTCTTCACCAAACTCTTCTACTGAACTGCACGCCACATTTCCTCCGTTTCGCTAACGGCATGGCGGCTGATTAGTGCGAGCAGTGTCCATCGTTCAAGCACTGCATTTTTGACCATTGAGCAGCATCCGGGCACTTCCCGTGTATATTTGTAACTTCCTGGTCCTGTATGTATATGTCGTCTGGTCTTGCACAAGATGTATGTATGTTACTGCTGCAACACTTGAATTTCCCCATTGTGGGATAATAAAGGGCACATACTTACTTACTTACTGAAGAAATGTATCTTAAGCTTGGATTTAAAAGTGGAGAGTACAAGTGGAAGTACATTGACAAATTGTGAGCAGTGCGTTCCAGAGTTTAGGACCAGCCACACTGAATGCCCTGTCGCCCATGATGCACAGGTGTGTGGAGGGGGTGGCAAGGAGGAGTGTGTCAGTGGAGCGTATGTAGACAGAGTAGAGAGTAGAGGCACAGTCACAGTCCCAATCACACCAGGCTTATCGCGTCACTCCATTCAAATTCAGGCGCAACAAAAACCTCCCGCGCTTCTGATCACAAATGCACGGCTTCGCCTCTCTCTCTGATCTTTGATCGTCTTACCTCTCGGCGTATCGTCAATGATTACAGGGATGTGATGAATTGCGAGTGCTGTAATCCTGGTCTGTGCATGTGTGTGTGTGCATGTGTGTGTGTGTGTGTGTGTGTGCGTGCGTAGGTGGGTGCTGTAAGTATTGTAATCCTGTTTGTAGTGCCTCTCCCCACCAGACTCGTGTAAGACTCTGACACAAAAACCCCATCCTAGTAAAGCCCCAAACCATGCTATTGCCATCAAACGGTCTGGTCCTGCTATCTGATATAGGGATGTGTGATTGTTAGAGCATGCGTCTGTCTTTGTGTGCATCTGTGTGTGCACTTGACTGTGTGTGTGTGTGTGTGTGTGTGTGTGTGTGTGTGTGTGTGTGTGTGTGTGTGTGTGTGTGTGTGTGTGTGTGTGTGTGTGTGTGTGTGTGTGTGTGTGTGTGTGTGTGTGTGCGTGCGTGCGTGCGTGCGTGTAGCTCATGTGGATTTTGTGCCAAGTGAGGTCCGGATGTGGATGTGGTCCCAGGCTGCTCCAAGCTGCTGTGTGTCATCCAGGGATCGCTCAGCCGTCTGTCCCCCGTGGACACCAGCCGAGCCTCCACACAACAGGGGCTGCAGTGTGGAGGAAAGGCAGGATGGAGGCTGAGGAGAATGGGGGAAGGAGGAAAGGAAAGGAAAGGGGCTGGGGAAAAAGGGATGGAGCAATGGTGCTGGGAAGAATAGTGGGATGAAGGGGATGAAAGGGGAAAGGAGAAAAGGGATGGGGAGGGCGGAGGAAGGAGATGGAGGGTGGAGGGTGGAGGCTGGGCAGGATGGAGGCTGGGGAAAAGGGATGGACTGAAGGGGTTTGGGGTTTGGGATGGGGAAAAGGGCTGGCGGGTGGAGGATGGGGATGGAGAGTTGGAGGCTGGGGATGGGGGAATATAGATGGGAAAGGGGCTGGGGGAAGGAGAGGGGAAGGAGAGGGGGAAGGGGATAGACTAAGGGGCTGGGGATGGGGGAATGGGGATGCCCAGTAGGCTAAATGGTGGATAGAGGATGAGGAGGATGGGGAGGGGCATATGATGAGCACTCCCTGAGAAAACATTGACATGCAGTCAGGCAGGCGGGCAAGCAGGCGGGCAGGCAGGCGGGCAGGCAGGCAGGCGGGCGGGCAGGCAGGCGGGCGGGTAAACACACACCCTCCCCTTGCCCTCACGGTTACCCTGGAGCCCCAGCATGGCACTGCCAAGGCTGCTAACAGCATGGACATTACAGGACTGCTGCTGCTGGATATTCCATCCAAACTCATAACGCAGAGATCAACACTGCACAGTAGAATACAATCATGGTCTAACCCTGGGGCAACCAATGTGAGATATCTAACACAATATTAGGATTTTGAACAATCACCTGCTCATGTTCAAAATCCTGATCAGGTCCTAAAATATTTTTCTCTTGTCTTTTCCTCTTTTCGCTCTTTCTTTCATCTCTTTCTTTAAGCTGATTGACAGTTATGTATGACAATGTGCTATACAAATCTTACTGTTATTGCTATTGTTATTGCTCTTTAAAAAAATCTACTCTCTAGCCTTCTTGGTCTAAATGATGCCTCAAGGTAACACTTCAACAAAGGCTCCCAATCTTACATACTAATGTTCTCTGATGTTTAGTATTAAGATTGGCAACAATTTAGAAATTGAACATGGCAATATCTTAACTTATGGCATTCTTTATTTTGTACATGCAGTTCCTGATTATATTATGTCAAAAACAAAATAAATAATCAGAAATGGTAGAATCAACTCAGCTATAATATCAGGTTATATAGCCATGGTTAAACATGGAGCGACTTTTTCTGCATTCCAAATATGTACATAGCTGACAGATATCACAGCTGCAGAACACTTTTATCTGTCATTTCATACTTCAAAATATTAACGGTAATTGTATATTTTCAAGCAATTTCCCCTGTTCAGAAATCACTTCATCGCCTCCTCTCTTTTCTCATTTTTTTTCGAGGGGATAAGTTTAATTCTGTCAACAGCGTATAATGATCATGACACCTGCAATTATACCGCCGGGTGACATTCTTGCTTTGATATTTTAAGTAGGAAAACATACTGTAGCCCTGCCGTGACTGGTGGCAGGTTACATAAATTTGGCGTATATTTGTGGGCATGGTATAAATATCATCTCTTGGCAGACGACATTAGAGATTCATTCTGACGTTACCATGGCAGCGCTGCCTGGAGAGGTCACCTAAGCCTGGCGCGCTGAAATTCTCGGGGAGAAACATTTCCAGCAATAACAACACAGATCTCATTAATTTCCAAGATTTGTTCTTTATCCACCATGCACACCGGTGTCTCGAGCCAAGTTGTCTCCCCTCTGAACAGAGTTGTCACGATTCTTAACAGGTGCTTTTGAAACTTCAGTAACCTTTCAGTGCAGCCATTGTTCGTGCCTTAATCCATATCCGTAGTCTATTGGTATTGAATCACAGTGTATGACTAGTAGGATGGTGGGTATAGGTTTTTGTCATTTTAAAACAGAGTATATGTAAGAACGTGATAAAGGAGGGAAGTTACTATATAATAATGAACTGCTACCAAAAGACATCCCATTTGTGCATGGTGTGGTGTCATGCCCTACATTGGCGATGCTTCCATATAATATTTTTTTTCTCTTACTCTTTCATTTTACTGAAACAATGGTGCCCTTGAGGAGTTCATGTCAACTCCATATCCTCTTCTTTTTTAATTTCCCTTTTTGCCCCATTGGGAATGTAGGCTACTGCAGAGGACAATTTACCAGTAACCCCAATGTTATGCCTCTGTGCCTCTCTCTCTCTTTCTCTCTCTCTCTCTCTCTCTCTCTCTCTCTCTCTCTCTCTCTCTCTCTCTCTCTCTCTCGCTAGTATAGTATAAAGTCTTTCATATGTGACATTTCTCTCTCTGAGACACAAAGTAGTGGTGTACCCTTATTGTCTCCTGACTGACTAGCTGACATCAGCAGCATGGTGAGGGGAAGGGTATACTGTACACGTGTTAATAAAGACCTCCAGCTAGACATGCAACTTTATTCTGCAATAGACCACCGAGGTCCACCTCATAAAATACTGTACAATACTGTATGCTACACCAAAGATTCTCTATTCTATGCATATAGATCGTCTCTGGTTACACACTTTCACAACTCCTCACAAATTCTATTCTATTCTATTCTATTCTATTCTATTCTATTCTATTCTATTCTATTTTATTCTATTCGCAGGGCTAAATTGGGCAGCTTTCTGAAGAGAAAGCCTGTTTAAAAGACTGTTTATTTAATATTTCATATTGATGGCCTTTTTTAAGAATCAGTCATTCAGGCACAACAAGCCCCTAGTCAGTATTGTGTGCTCTTAACAGGGACCGTGATGTATGGTCACTATTGCTGTAAAATAATAAATAAATTAATAAATCAGTGAGCTCACGAAGCAGTAAAACTGGCCGGTTTCAGCAAATTCTGGGAGTCAGTATGCTGTACGTACACTCCAGGTGTGAGTTAGCTCGCGGCAAACTGTTGGTCAGCACATACATCCACATCTTCGCTGTCTGGCTCTCTGCGCGCGCGCGTGCGCGCGCACACCCACCCACACACACACACACACACGCACACGCACACACACACACACACACACACACACACACACACACACACACACACACACAAACACACGTCTGCTCTGCACCGTGTACACTGCACTGACACGCCTGGGTATTGGCCTTA
Source organism: Engraulis encrasicolus (assembly GCF_034702125.1). NCBI lineage: Eukaryota > Metazoa > Chordata > Actinopteri > Clupeiformes > Engraulidae > Engraulis > Engraulis encrasicolus. The sequence continues at coordinate 47,498,346 of NC_085869.1, forward strand.
TTAAAGTGGGCAGGGGGCTGCTGATACACATACTATTGTACTGTTCTGTACATGTGCACAGTTACACACATGTGCATCGACTGCTGTGTGGAAGACACACTATGAGGTAGGCCTACTCAATCACACACACAAACACACACACATGCATGCACACAACTACCCACATGCACATGTGCACAGACACACACACATGCATGCACACAACTACCCACACGCACATGCATGTGTGTGTGCACGCGTGCACACGCACACGCACACACACACACACACACACACACACACACACTACAGCCCTCCTTCAAGGTTGCCAAACGGTCTGAAGGCAGTAGTGCTGTGATTCGCTGCCAATCTTACCGTTGACAGGTTGGACTGGCCACAAAAGCAGCCATTTTTTTCTCTCCCCTTCTTTCATTTATTCTTCAGTTGTTACTCATATGAAGCGTGAATACAAACTGGCGTTTAGTTGAATCACCGCCACTGCTGTCTGTAAGAGGAGCATCAAAGAGGATCATCGCTTGCATCAGCTTTTAGAGGAACAGATAATTAAAGGCTCTCTCTCTCCCTCTCCCTCTCTCTCTCTCTCTCTCTCTCTCTCTCTCTCTCTCTCTCTCTCTCTCTCTCTCTCTCTCTCTGTGTCTTAGAAAATCTGAATGTGTTGCCCACCCTTTGCATGGATTTAGTCATTACACAACAGTATTCATTATTTTTTTTTCTTCTAAATTTCATTTTTTGATGGTGCTGCTTCTGCTACTGATTCCTGCTTCCCCAGGCTGTCAGGCGTCTGAATGATCTAAACAGTGTGACACATCAGTGTATCCAAGCGCGCCAAAATATTTCAAAGAAACCATAAAACAGGACAACACCCCAGCATGTGGTGGATTTGACATCAACGGCTCATTTCTCTCTCTCTCTCTCTCTCTCTCTCTCTCTCTCTCCCTCAGTCTCTTCTCTCCTCGCAAGCCTGCTGACAAACTTGCATCCACCACCACAAACCAGCCTCATGCAGGCAGCAGAGCAAGTTCCCTTCCCACTCTAAATTACAGCTCCTTGTAAATATCAAAGCTGCCTCTGCCAACACGATAGAAAGGAGGGCTTGGGTGGGAAGCAGATAGCGTCTGTCTGAACACCTTGCTGTGGCGCGTCTTAACATTATGGCAACCTGTGCTCCGCTTTCCCACTCACTTTCAAATAATGACGGATAACATTTTAATCCACGCAGAGGTTAATTAAACGACGGGTAGAGGAAGAGTCGCTGTCAAGGATGGGGGCTCTACCGGCGGCGCACTTGAAATCCCCTGTCGCCGAGAGTAAATGTCACCTTGCTCATGTAAGCCACCACCCCCCGCCACCGTCGCCATCGCCACCACCACGCCACCGCCACGCGTCCGCCTTCTCCATCGCAAGATAACTCATTAAGAAAAAAACACCTGTTCCTGATCTTTATTTAAAACAAACAGCCAAAGTTGATCTCTGTGTCCTTTTGAAGTTTCGCTGCTATGCCGCCACACTCCTGGGAAAAGGAAGGAGGCAAGAGAAGAAAAAGTGCGAAAGCAAATGAAGGAAGATCTGTTCTGGGAAGGGAAAGAGGCTTTGCAACATTTTAATTAACGAGAGGTTTACCTAACATTTGATGGCGTTACAAGTAGATGCTTTAACTGGGGTTGACTATTTAGTACATGCCAAACTGCAGCTTAGTCCATCTGTTGGTGTGAAGGGTGGTGTGTATATCAGGGATTGAGTGTGAGGAAATGGTGGTGGTGGTGGTCGTCGTCGTGTGTGTGTGTGTGTGTGTGTGTGTGTGTGTGTGTGTGTGTGTGTGTGTGTGTGTGTATGCATGTGTGTGTGTATGTGTGTGTGTCTGGGTGGGCTGGTGAAGTGATGAGATGTTTCGGAGAGGAAATTTAAAGCAAAAGGTTTGCAAGTCAGGACCTCCATTGATCAGCCACATTAAACACAACTCTCTGATTACACAGTTAATACACAAGGGGGGGCAAGCGGAGAGCTTAACCTGTCCACTCTCATTAAATTCAAACGCTTTAACTTCATTTCATCAGAGAGAGAGAGAGAGAGAGAGAGAGAGAGAAAGAGAGAGAGAGAGAGAGAGAGAAAGAGAGAGAGAAAGAGAGAGAGGGAGCCTTATCCACAACCAACACAAGTAAGATTAATCAGTATGGACAGCAAACAGATTTCAGTGGGCTGCATGCAGGAACGAAACATTATTTTTGGATCCAACACTTCAGCATCTCCCCTCCTCCGCCCACACAATTAATCAAACGCAAACAACAGCAGGACAATATGGAGGGGAGGGAGAGTTGGGGGATGGGGTGGGGGGAGGAGGAGGAGGAGGGACGCTTGATTATTAGCCAGTGACAGCTATAACTATATGCCTCTCTGTTTCATCTCTCCTGACAACACAAATGTACCAACAGCCAGAGATGTTACAACACAAGAGAGCAATTTAGTCCTGCTCGTAATGTGTTGCAGAAGGGAAACCTGAACTGTACATGCGGATGTTTTTAATAATACAATTTGAATGGATGTGTTTGTCTGTTTGTTTGTTTGTTTGTTGACTTGACCTGAGGTGTACATACATAAAATGGTGGGAAGAGAAATGCATGTGTGTGTGTGTGTGTGTGTGTGTGTGTGTGTGTGTGTGTGTGTGTGTGTGTGTGTGTGTGTGTGTGTGTGTGTGTGTGTGTGTGTGTGTGTGTGTGTGTGTGTGTGTGTGTGTGTGTTTTAACCAATGGGACCTCTGTGTAGACATTTGGTCACGTTAAGTGCACTCAATCATAATTAATTTTGGAAATATTAGGTCATTTATTTGTGATAGCTTTTGGGATTCAGACTTCATTATGACCACTGCTTATCTAACACTGCATGTACTGTATGTTTAGGATTGTTAGGGCCATTTTGCAAAATAGGTTTACCAGAATCCTTAAAGCTCTACCATAATTCCCAAAGTGGCAAGGTCTAAAGGTCTCAAGAATAGAAGACAAGAGTATAGAGTAGAGTATCATTTATTGATCCCAAGGGGAAATTAATCTGTCTGGAGAATAATCTGTCTCAACTAATTATCTGTAGTCCTGTCACTGATTCCTACACTGGCTTGCGACCAAGTGAGATGCACAGATGGGAAAAATGTATATCTTTTCGATAACATGAAATAGATTTAGAAAGTCTTGTGATGACTGCTTATGTTATACATTATGTGTAGGGGTGTAGGCCCATTATGATTATGCAGAATTTGGGGGTTTGATCACGGGTAACCCTACCTTAGGACTACCCCAAAATCTTGGGGGCACCTAAATCTGTCTCTTAATCTCACAATCAGTTGCTATTAAGACCTTTGTATTTGGGGTTTGATAATGAGTATTAAATTGTCATTTGTCAAATGCATGGGGAAATTTCAAGTCATTAGCTCATCAAATTAGGCATGCAGATTCATTAGCTATTTCAATCTCAGTAGGGGCTACCATTACAAGAAGGTTACCTTTAGGCTAATAACCATGGACATGTATTCTATAGGGGAACTACAATTCCCTTTGACAGTGGTCATACTGTACCGTCCCATGTACTACAGTGCTATTACAGTGCTATTGTAATATTCACCAAGACGTCGCTAGGTATACGTAGTATGCAGGGCTGCCGTAAGGCGGGTGGGGACAAAGGGGATAGTTGTCCCTGGCCCAGGGGGAGATGGGGCCCAGAGTTGGTCCCTCATTGCATTGCATCTATTGGACAGGGGGACCTTTTCAGATTACTTTGTCCCGGGCCCGGCCAAACAGTGGCTCTAGTAGTATGGATATACACTGGCATTCACACGGAGAAAATGCAGCAAAATGGTCTTCATGCACCCTGAACAACACACACTTACACATGCCAAAAATACATCGCTAGGCCACTTTCATTCTTGAGAGAAACCTGACCCCATGTTTCATTTCCAATGCTTTTTATGTATCTCTGTAAAGGCTGATAGTTATACAACTCTTCCCTTTCTTCACTCTCTCATACAGTAGTGTGTTGCACAATGCCTCCAAATAAAGTTGCCAAGCACCTCTGGCATTATGTGCAGTGCAGTACTGGCATCCCTCTCTAACGTTGAGGCTTGAACTAAGGGGTTTCTTTTTCTGACTGAGAAAAGCGAGCATTTTTTAGACTGCTCCAAGGTTGCAGCCATTACAACCCTTCCTCATTCTCATCATCTTACTTTTCTACACCATAGTCTCTCTCTTCTCTCTCTCTCTCTCTCTCTCTCTCTCTCTCTCTCTCTCTCTCTCTCTCTCTCTCTCTCTCTCTCTCTCAATAGATGGCAATTACATGGCTGGCATTCGGGCAAAAAAATCAAAGATGATGGTTTTATTGGCTGAATAATAATAACCAAGGCCATTTTTATTACAAGCACATAAGGATGAGGCTGCTTGGTTCATTTATTAAAACCCCCTAAGAGAGCACATCTGCCATAGGGGGGTGGAGCAGAAGGTGTTTGGTAGACGAAAATGAAAACCAAAGGATATACTGAGCAGGACAAAAAAAGAGAACAGAACAACATTTACTTGTTTCAGTGCAAACTATCTTTGTTTTTTTCCCCAAATTTCCTTTCTCTTTAAACCCCCCCACTTCCCGTGGTTTGTCTTTGAGCGGTGTGATAGAGCCTCAGCGTGGCGTCCTCCTTTTTTCTTTAATTGCGCGCACTCGGCTCTCCCTGCAGGACTGCGCGCGAGGCTAGTAACGGGCGGCAGCACACAATGGCGGACGCGCTGTCAGGTGCTCGCCGGTCTCTCGCACATTAATCATCCCCCTCCCCTGTCTAGTAGTGTGGCGGAGACGGGAGCCAGCTGGGGTCGCGGTTGCCTGACAACAGCATGTAGGACTTCTAAATGTTATCTCGCGGGCCCATAAGGAGGACACACCGGCACCTGAAGGGAGTCGCACCCATCTGGAGGATGACTGCCAAATATCAAACCCGCATTTAAACTAATCTGGCTGCCTGGCTGGCTGCTCTGTGGCGAGTAAAGCGGAGCGAAGGCACTTGTTACCCAAAACAGAAGCTGAAACAGAAGATAATTATTTCCCTTGTTTATGTCATTGAAATTATTATTTTTTTTCATTTGGCATGTCCAGGGGTGTTTCATTCTGGTGGTTTAAACAAGGTGAAATGTATCGAAGCAAGCATGAAAAGACAACAGTATGTTGTTAGACACACTCTTATCCAAAATAAATAACCAATGTTTTTTTGGTTTGTTTCTTTTCAAAGAATGATGTTCAAGGCTTGATCTTACAGAGGTCGGAAAGCATTTCAAAGCCTTTGACAATGGCATCTTTAAACACATGCCTACCTCTGGTTGAAATGGCCTTAAGTGTAGAGGCTGCATGCAGTCATCTGCATCCAAATACTTATTGGCCTACCACTTACTGAGGATTTATTGAACGTATAATGCCTTATGGGTACAGATAGATGCTTATATTGAAAAGGTGTTTTCTGCATCCTTTACATCCTTTACAAAGTGAATATATGCAGGTACACGGCAAAAGGCCAGGTAGGCCTACATGTCAATAGGCCTATGTCTTCATGGCGAAGACCCTGATGTTTTAAAATGTTGTGTGTTCTATATAAACCATTTGGTCAGAGTTTCACTGTGCATAATTCTTCCTTTCTGCATCCACTGTAGGCCTACTATCATGTCCAAAGTGGCAAGCTCTCAATATGTAAAAAGAGTCAGTTCAGGGGCTGCACATGTAAAATAATATTTTTTAGATGACATGAAATAATGTCACACACACTATATTACCAAAAGTATTCGCTAACCTGCCTTGACTCATGAACCTCATCCATTCCTAACCTATTGGATTCAATACTATATCAGTCCACCATTTGAAGCTATTACAGCTTCAACTCAACTGGGAAGGCTGTCCACAAGGTTGAGGTGAACATTTATGGGAATTTTTGACCATTCTTCCAAAAGCACATTGGTGAGGTGGTCACACAATGACGTTTGTGGAGAAGGCCTGGCTCGACTATAATATAGTCTCTGCTCTAATTCATCCCAAAGGTGTTCTGATGGGTTCAGGTTAGGACTCACTCGGTGCAGACTAGTCAAGTTCATCCATACCATGCATGCCTTTATGGACCTTGTTTTGTGCACTGGTGCACAGTCATGTTGGAAGAGGAAGGGGTGCGCTCCAAACCATTCCCACA
>NC_085869.1:47507041-47529541 GCF_034702125.1 Engraulis encrasicolus
AACCCTGATTGGCCCAATATGGCCACTTCTGCTTTGGTAAATGAGAGGGGGATGGGGGGGGCTAGACCTTGACCCTCGCCATTTTTGGCTGGAGAGAAGTGCCAGACGGCCGACTCTTATGATCAATTTACAGATAAATAACCCAGTCAGTCGTGGCATGAAGCAGTAGAATAAAAGCGAGGCGGTGGGTATCGGCAGGGCCCCTGACAGCTTTGGCTGGGCACAGGACAAAGACCTCTGAAAGGGCCCCCCCACCCAATACATTCAATGTAATGAGTACCCTATTATGGGCCCCAAATCTTCCTAGGCCCGGGACAACTGACCCCTTTGTCTGCGTTTGTCAGCTTCGCCGGGTTTCAGTTAGTCTGAAGACCGCAGAGATATGAAGGTTTGCTGTGTACATAAATACCAAAAGACTGGAGCAAAACAATGCAGCATGATGAAACTTTCTTTTACTTCAGAGATGTAAAAGTTTAATCGTTTACCTGACATGTTTTGACGGTATCATCCGTCTTCATCAGAGGGTCACATGGATGTTGATGCGTGACATGCTTTAAAATTAGCTGATGTAGTTGTGGAGATGTGACCCGCCTGTCAATAATGTCATATCATGGCCTGGGACAAGGCAAAAATCATACAGCAAGAGAACAATGGAAACAATTGTTAGATTAGGGAGTCTGTTGAAATCAGAAAGCGCAGCCCAAAAAACATTAACAGGGATGAGGGAGCATACAGGCTCTCCCGCACCTGGACCACCATTCTAAGAGAACAACTCTCTAACAGCAGGAGGTGTGACCAACCGGTCATTATTGACAACTCTACAACAACATCAGCTGACTTTAAAGCAAGTAACATATGCTTGTGATCCTCTGATGAAGACGGAAGCTATACTGTCAAAACCTATCAGGTAAAAGACAAAACTTTTATGTCTGAAGTAAAAGAAAAACCTAAGTTGTACCATAACAGTTAGCCATAATGAACGTCATACATTTAATGCAGCATGATGACGCCTGTGTAGTTAAAACCTGACAAGTGGAATAGAATGGCACTTTGAATATACGGTAACTGTAAATATCCTAACTTGCACTTGACAGAATTTCATTAACACTACAACAATCTCGCCGCTCACAGTTATGCAGTCATCTCAGAGCTACAGTATATCTCACCCTACCCCAGTGTTAAATCTAAATAAAGCATGTTCTAGCACACTTTTAAAAGATTTGTGTGAACCCGTGTACTTCCTTCATTAATTCATTTTTGTTCATTCATGTACGTACTTTGTCTTCCACAAAAACAATAACCTGATTTTTTTTTTGCATTGCTAAAGTTCATAACCATATCCGGTCTCTCTGTGTGTGTGTGTGTGTGTGTGTGTGTGTGTGTGTGTGTGTGTGTGTGTGTGTGTGTGTGTGTGTGTGTGTGTGTGTGTATGCACGGGTGTGCGTGAGCGTACGTGAGTGCGTGCGCGCGCGCCTCACCGCTGCATGGCTTTGAAGAGTATTTACATAATTTCCCTTTTTTCGACGCTTCCTCCCCTACAGTGAGAGATGCTGAGGCGCGGGTATCCATTTGTTGAGGGTGCCTGGCTGCCCACACACAGCAGTGGCTCCAAACACATCTCTCTCTCTCTCTTTCTCTCTCTCTCTCTCTCTCTCTCTCTCTCTCTCTCTCTCTCTCTCTCTCTCTCTCTCCCGTTCCTCTCTTCTGCCCACCGCTCCAGCCCCCGTCTCTCAGCGCCGGCCTCCCACTCAGTGATTATGTAAAAAATAACGGGGCCACGGCTCAGCCATCTCTTCAGCAGAGTACACACACGTCAGCAGCACTGCCACCACCCCCCCATCTGATCCACCACTTCCACCACCACCACCACCACCAGCAGTATTGGCAGCAGCACCACCAGCAGTATAGCAACAGCAGAGGCAATAGCAGCCCCCTCTCAAAGAAGCCGTCCATTTTTATTTCCTTAACAGGGCAGCGAGGAAAGGAAACGTTACCCTGAAGTGACCCCAAAGTTTCTCCCCCTCAGTGTGTGTGTGTGTGTGTGTGTGTGTGTGTGTGTGTGTGTGTGTGTGTGTGTGTGTGTGTGTGTGTGTGTGTGTGTGTGTGTGTCGGGCATTGTATCTGACACCTCTGAGCAGAACAGCTCCACCGAGATGCCAAACTGTGTCTGAATCAGAGAGAGAGAGAGAGAGAGAGAGAGAGAGAGAGAGAGAGAGAGAGAGAGAGAGAGAGAGAGAGAGAGAGAGAGAGAGAGATAGAGATGGAGAGATAGAGAATATGTGTGTGGGTATATTACATGAGCAATATTATACAATATGGATATAAATACATGTGTTTCTGTGTACAGTATGTGTCAGTTGGGTGACGTGTCATACTATTCAGAATTTTGCAGAACTGCAGAACCATTCAGTGAATATTTTTTTTGCCTTAAAATATTTGACTGAATGGGAGCAGCAGAAACTCAAGAAACCATATTAGGCTACATCTCATTATACAGTGAGGGAAAGACTCCAGGGAGCTGGTGGTCATATGCCTGAGTGGAAGATGGTCATCTCATTACCAGACCTGCATGTGTACATGCTATAGGCTACCTAATGCATAACGACTTCACACTGTGTTATATAATGAGGAACACGCCGTCTGACATTTTTGTGATCAATAACCCAAGTTGTCACTGACCTGATTGGCACTGGTCAAATGTCGTCTCTTCCTATGTGTAATATACGCATCATAACGATGTGTCAATGCTCTCTACCTTCATGTGCTGACTCTGACCCTTTTCGGACTTCTTGCCTCCAGCCTGCGCTGTCGATCTGATTCACTTCTCCCAGTTGCCGCAGGGATTTGTCTTGCTGGGCTATTTGAAATAAATCTGAAAGACAACAACCATTAGGAAAATGGAACAAAATGCTGTATCGACAGTAATATTTTTTCTTACAGGTGCATTGTGTAATATTTTAGTAGTTATTTCCAGAATGCATGCAGCCCGTTCCCCACCCATGCTTTAACCTACAAGTTTTTTTTTTGATTCTGATAGTAGCAGGCCTACTCTTCCTGGCATGCTTGATACATGCCAGGCAAGTTTGATTTTGATCACAATTCAGCAGAATACACTTATAGGCAGACATATAATTATGAGGAAATAAAAGATTAGCTCAGCTGTGGCCCTACATAACACAAGATGAACATTGACAGCTATAACCAGCCCCAACATACATGTCAGTTTAATGTCTGTGAGAATGACTGGAGCCACACCAAAAGATCATTTTCTTTTTCACGTGTCACAGACAAAAAAAATTATCTGATCTTATCCCCTATTAAAACACCATAGGGATTAAAAAGTTCAATAGGTGGTGGTGGTTCCAAACTGGTGTCTTTGAAGCTACTACTGCACAAAACCTTGAATAAGTCTATTAGGCCTAGATCGGGGTCGGCTCTCAGCTCCCACAGCCCATTAGTCCCAGAGCCCAATGGTCCCACAGCTTATTCCTGCTGCTCCCATATATTTAAGAAAGGTTTCGAATAGAGGCCCTATGTTCCAAAACTCCATGTTAGGCCTACCACATTTCTAAGTAGCCAAGGCCTAAACTAAGAGTTAGAGAACGTGTCTTAGAAATGTGAGAACATGGAGCAGCAGGAATATGCTGAGGGACCTGAAAATTAATGTTAAAAAAAAATCTTAGTGGTGTAGCCTAACATGGGACCAATGGACTAGGCTAGTCTAATATTTTACCATTCCATAAAATGATAGGAATTGGATTTAGGCTACTTGTTAATAAACACAGTTGGGCAGATTTTCTGCTATTTCAATATTGTTTGACAATAAAGAGGCAAAAAAATGTTTGACATATGCGTGAAGGATTGATTACCCCATTGGCTAAACTCACCTAATCAACTGCTGTAGGCTATGGGCACAGGTCAAGCTTTTGGCAGATCACGGTGCTAAATCAGAGGACAGCTCTGCACAAAAAAGATTTCACAGAACCTTCAGATTTATCTCATATCACTATTTTCAATCAGTGTCCGACCTAATGCTGTAACTGCATGGCATTCGCTAGGTTGGATAATTGAGACAACGGGGAAAAGTGAAGTATTTCATTCAGAAAGGCGTCTGTAGTTTGTGGTGATCGAAATGATTGGACGAAACAGCCTGTCAATCGATGTGTAGCAAACTGTTCGGTCCCATCTGTGAGGACGTTGTGGACGCTGTGCTCGAGCTCTCATGGTTCCTATTTAGATTGAATAACACAATAATTTGTTCAGCGCGTCGCAACTGTGAATTGGCAAAACTACGGTCTTCATTGTTGGCAAGGTAAGATTACGAATGTCCATGTTTCTAGCGTTCATTATATGTATGACATCTCGAAACATTTCATTATTATTTTGAGACAACAACCCATGCCAGCTGGCTAGCTCGCTAGTGTATGCTAACAGCATGCTAGCAAGCTAATCCATTTAATGACAGTTAGCCTGGCTAGAGTGCTATCAGGCCCCTTGTTAGGGTCAACGTAGTTATGGCTAACTTATCATTGATCAGTCAATGGGAATGTTTTGTTCCCATTGAATTCTGACGTTTTAGTGGTGTTTACGTTTTGACCAGATAATTGGTCTCTGTGACAAGATACCTCTCCATACAGGAATTGGTTTAGCTATTGTCTCATTCAGTCAGTGGATAATGCTCACATAGAGCTAGCAAAACAGACAAGCTAACGTTAGCAATTTGTGTGACAAACTGCGAACCAACTCATTTAGAGCTAATAACTAGTGCTACCGAGGCAGACAGCAAATATGACTTGGGAATACGACAGCCCGACTAGATGTTTTTATTCAGCATTGTCATAAACCTCATCGACATCGGGCATCTCCTTATTTCGCTCTTACATCTTTCGTTTACCACATCTATCAATTTCTTCGTTTTCTTTATGTACAAAGTTGTGTGTGTGTGAGTGAACTCGGTGTGACATTATGACAATTCGAGGGACATGCCACGGTTGTCAGTACCGAGAAAGATTAGAAATGCTAGCTGCCTGATTGTGAAGTTCAAATGAACAGTTCTTAGACAATTTTGCATTGTCAGTTTTAAAGACTGCTGTGTGGCTATCCAAGTGCAGTCTCACGTTGATGCATGTTAACTTGAGTGTTCATTTCTCTGATCAGATGAACATTCCAAGATACAGCAAATTATAAGTCATAACCTATACAAAGTGGTAAAAAAAAACCTGCTACTAGGTCAGCTACAGGCGTCATTTAGCCAAGTACTTGTATTAGCTGATTTTGCCTACCCCTATATTCAAGTTAACTTAACCAGGTGCGCTACTGAACCTCCTTCTTGGAATGCCCCCCAGCTTCAGTGTCATGAAAGCACACAACAGCAACAACATCAAAACAATGCTGCTATGTTGTTACCCAGAGGCGCTGGTCCAAGGGCATGCTTCAAGTTCAGTTCCATTGGCCGTGGAATTGTCTAGACAAGACAGGGTTCCCACCAGTCATGGAATTTGTTGGAAAAAAAGGGAATCTCAAAAGAGGGTTTCCCAGTCATCGAAAGGCATGGAATTTGAGTGTTTTACATGTCAACATGAATACACTTTCAAATGATTGTGATAGGCACTCAAGACTAAAGGCAGACAAAAGTAACCAATCTGAAGTTACACATTTAGAAGATGCACCATGACCATCGCTTGTCTTTTACTTAGCTTGCTGTCTTTCTTCATTACGAATAACTTCAATTAGTTAATGGAATAGAATAGTTAACTGAATCCAAAGCACTCTCCTCTGAGTCAAGGTAGTAGTTTTTTTTTTAAACTTTTATTCTACATTGGGGTCTACAGACAAAAATGGCGACAAGTTTCTGCTGTCTGGCCTTCGTCAGGGCGTCAGGCTGCTTTTGATTCAGTAAATAATTCTATGAAGCATTAAAAGGAATAGCCAGATGCACCCCTTCTACCTGGAGAAAAGACTGTATAGACCAGGGGTCCCCAAACTTTTTTCTCTGGGGGCCACATTATCGTTCCTGACTGTGATCAGGGGCTGGGATCAATCATGTGGATTTTATACTAGGCCACTGCCTGTTATAGCCATAATTTCTAGCACAAACTAGTTCAGCATTACAAGTGATTGGCAAAAGAAGTGAATACTTCACATGTCTTTCAATTTGAAATACCACAGGTATTCGTTTTAATTTCTAAGCATGTAAATAGCAAGGAAAGGTTAGAAAAATATGGTGATTGACAGTTTATGAGTGATACAATAGAAATAACTTAAAGGAACAGACCACCCTTTTTTGATTTTCACATATTTGCAGTATTTCCCAACATTATTCATGAATGTGCATATAATTTTCATCTCAGTGTTTTCAGTACTTAGATTTATTGGATCAAAATTATTAGCATAGTTTAGCATAATCACTGGAAGTAACTAGTAACTTTAGCATCAAGCCACAAGTGGTCACTGGACGGAATTATATTGCTGTTTAACATTCTGATGAATTTTACATTCATTTTAAAGTGGTTTATAAGTACATTTGATGATGTTTATTTTGTACCATAGACTTGCATTGCAATGCTTAATTTGACTATACTGTTAAACGAGGCAATGCAAACACATAGACGAAAACGATATGCACATTCATAAATTATGCTTGGAAATACAGCAAATATGTGAAAATCAAAAAAGGGTGGTCTGTTCCTTTAAGCTTAGTAGGCCTGTTTATTAAGATTATATAATATATTACTGTAATACTGAGAGAAACTATCAAGACAAGAAAATTCTGGTGATTCACACTTGGTTAGTGAAAATGAAACTGTAGGAATGCCTGTTGATAAACGAAATGAAATATTTAAAAAATATGTTTTATCATTATTTTTTTTCTGTAAGGATTGCTTCTTTGGGCCAGTTCAAATGGTGAGGTGCAGAGAGGTGGAGGGCTGGTCAAAGGGGCTTGGCGGGCCGCATCTGGCCCCCGGGCCTTAGTTTGGGGACCCCTGGTATAGACTCTGCTTGCTTTTCTTTACTTTTTCCGTTAGTCAATTACCTTCCTGTGATGCTTTACTGAAAGGAAATGAAGTGTCACCTTTTCTTCCCATGTTTCATCATCAACTGACTAAGATTTTGAACAGGTGGAAAGACATTCCTTCTTTGGTTATGGCATGTGTAATGTTTCCTTTTTGGAACCATCCTGTAAATAACTGACATCTGAGTGGGATCTGAAGACGAACTGAGCTCCTGATACAAAGATGAACACGGCTTAGTGGTAGGTTTTGTGTAGTAGTTACAAGGTATGGCAGGCTGCTGCCATTGTGCCTTTAGTTACAGTACAAAGCTAGGCCCACCTGTGTCTGCTGTTTGCACTACATTGCATTTTTTGGTGTCAAGTTTGTCTGACCAATACGCTGATCCTCATTTTTTCTCTGGCCCTCAAACATTTGGCATCAATGATGCAGCAACACTGCATGCATCATAAGAATAAGTAGTGGGGCTGGTTGTTGTAGCTAAACACACTATACAGAGGCCTCAGAGAGAGAGAGAGAGAGAGTCACTTGATGATTCCTCATCTGAGAATTTACTGTCTGTGTTAGATTTGCCAGATTGAGTTCTGTATGCAAGCTTGTTGCGACTGCCAAGCTGTTTCCTAATAGCACCAGCTAGCTGTGTAGCCAGCTATCACCTGAGATGACCTGCTATCCTACTTCTAGTGGTTTATGATGGTGTCATTCATGGAAATTTGAGGGAAAAGAACATGAACAGTAGAGTGATGGGTCATTTAATGTGAAGTCAGACACTTTGGGGCCTGACCGACACAGATTTCAATAGAGGCAGTCGGTTGGTATGTAAATGTAAATGAGCAGGCGGGGCACTCGGAGGGTCACTCTCAGCCTCAAAATGAATGGCAGTGAATGAGAAGCCAGCGCACTGGAGGGTAAATTCAGCTTTTTTAGACTTGTAATTGTCGGGAGCACTTTCATTCAAAGTCCATTGCCTGTGTCATGAATCCAGGGAAACGACTATGAAGTGGCAGAACCATATCGATGTCCGAACGACCACAAGCAGTTGTAGAATCCACAGTCCCCCCACCAAAACTAAGCTGTCAGACTGACTGTTGGTGGGGGGGACTGTGGATTCTACAACTACCTGTCTACCTGTTTTTACTCCTTTCACAGCCTCTTTTGGAAGCAATGAGTCTTGTGCAGCAGCAGCCCTAACCTTGAAGCCTGTGTCAAGGGACCCATATGTTAATGTTTCTTGACTCAAGGGATCCGAGCCTATTTGCAGAAAAACAGCCAACTTACCCACAAGTTAAATACAAACAAGTGTGAGCATTCTCACCAATACATGAGTGAGACATCATAAGCCGGGCAACAGCACAGTCTGAGCAAGGGCACCGTTCGGGGCAGAGGCAAAAATGTAATGTGTGCTGCTGAAAAAGCAGCCAATCAGCGAGGCAGAAAATAACCCGCATTCGTTTCCCTTCCTTTCCCTTTCCACGATTCTCATTACAGGTAAAAAAAAGAAAAGAAAAAAAACCAACCCCTACATAATGTTCCCCAGACCAAGGTTTTCAGGCGTCTAATCACATCAGGGCTAATTTTATACGTGGCATTGTTTGGCATTCTCTGCCTGCGCTCGCCCTGTATCTGTCACAGGTAATATTTATAACGTTGGGGGGGTGATGCATTAGCGCGGCAAAGGGGTGAACAAATGCTGGTGCGAGCATCAGCACCCTCAGGAGAGCTAGCCTACTCTTCTCGCCTGAAGAGGAACAAGCTCCATTTACATTAGCCCAGGCCCCCAACACAAACACAATTACATTATTCAACAGAATTATTCAGAGGCCCGGCGCGTTTTAATACACGTGCGCCGCCGGCAAGTAGGTCATTTCTTCTTTTCCCTCTTTTTCTTTCTACGTATTTTAACAGAGAACGGATTTTCAGGTAGGGATGTTTAGTAGGTATAACATTAACTTAACAGCCGTATGCTTTTATTTTATGTGATTGTCTGCTGTAATGTACTGATGTTCAGTTCAGACCAAACACATCAACTTATTAGGGTTTTTTGTCCCCTTTGTTTTTCTGTGTCTACAGCGATCTACAGCATTAGAAAGCGTTTGAGCGTGTTTCTGGATGTTGGTTGTTTGCCTTTTTTCATTCAGTGTGCCACTGAACAGCCAACATATTCTAACCCTCAACTGCTTTTGAGTGCAAGGCACAGTTGTCAAGGCGCCGCTGATTCATCACCCCCTCAGGCCTGGATAACAGCATCCCACCACCAAAGACAGAGGAGCACAGAACAGATAATGATTGTGTTCGCACTGCAGCTCAATTTGAAGGTGTCTTCGTTTTTTTCAACCTGCAAAAACGGCTTCATCTGCAGTGGTCAGTCTTTTTAGGCCTTGAGGCCTCCCTCATAGTTCTGGTGGGAGCATGCGCCTTTTGAAGCATTGAGGAGGGGGAAAATGTTTTCATTCATTTTACTCTTTTTACTCGTGTTACATTGAATTGTATTCATTAATTTACATCTATAAGCAACAACTGGACGCATCTTTGTCTATATCGGACTTGTTTTAGGGTCTTTTTGACCTTTAATTAGAAAGGACAGTGAACAATGTGGATAAGGAAGCAGTGGACAAGAGAGATGGGGTCGGTTTGGGTAGTGACTCCAGATTTGAACTTGGGTCCCCCATGGGTAACATGCCCATTCCTGGTACAGTAAGGTGGCGCAATGTGTCACACAACCCTCGTATTATGCATGCTTGAGTATGCAGGTGGCAAGAAGAGCCATTCTCTCCCTCCTACTGCACTTTTTCTTAATAATCAGTGTCAGTGGTGGCTCGCCCTGTGTGTTGTGGAGAGTGACACGAGTGTGCAGGGAAGGGTTCAGTCCACACTTCAAACGCCACTGCCCTTTCTCCTCTGCTGTGTCCACGGCTCAGGCCTTTCATCTGCCTTTATGAAAAGGTCAAGCCACGAAGGGGGGCAGGGAGTTTTGCATTGTGAATTTAGTCCTTTAAAAGGTCTCTCTGCCTGCACGCCCAAAAAAAAAAACCTCTGAAGACTGACCTTGGCACTGACGGTCAGCTACTGCATGTTGTCTTCAAATCGAAACCGAAAAATGGCTTTGCACTGATGGCAATCAATCATATGATATGGCTTTTGGTTCAGGGACATCTTCCAACACCATACTTGTTAAATCAATCTCTCCTACTGTATGTTGCACGAAGATGCTTCCCTTGATGCTCACCTACCGTAAGTGTAGCCCAGGTGGCTGGGGGGCCTTTTTCGATATTCTACATGAATTTGCTCATAAATAAAAAATGACCCTGGAATGCTTTCCAGTTTAAGAATACACAGTTCATGTTGTATTCTTTAAGCCTTCAGCATGATAAAGATATTACACTGCTATGGCGTAGCAGGCTGGTTATGTGGCACACAGATACTAGTTTTGCGATAGACTGTCACACTAGTCTAGTCTGTGCCTGTAAGACTCAAAGTGGGGTTGAGCTATCGCTGTGGCAACCACAGTGCTAGTACACCAGTGTTGCGGTCTTGTTCTGTAAACACAATATAAATCCCCCTCTAAGTATCTCTGGCTGTGGTTGCAAACTCACCTCACTGCCCATTATTTATGTGCTCCGCAGTCATGCGCCGGGTCCTGAGAGTTAACCAGGCCGTTTGTTCCCGCTTACGGTTGAACTTCTGCACTCTTGTGAAGAATAACTAGGTTTTTTTCCCCCACCTCCTTTTAACACGTCGAATGGCGGCGTTTACCTGTTCCCCAGTATCAAGTGACGACAGGCACGCGTCTTCAGTCGCACATTGCTTGCTCTCTCTCTGTCTGTCTGTCGGTGACGAGTGTAGAGTGTAGCAGTATGTTTGTCCCCAACCGCTCTGCATCACCCCCCACTCCCCTTCCTCCTCCCCTCCATGCCTGGACTTTAATGAGGATGGACCCGTGTCCACCACATGGGCTCTGTCATGTTTCTCGCCTCAGCGAGACTGCAGGCCTGCGCTCCCCTCCACCGCCATCGCCATCGCCATCACCACCACCACCACCCCCCAGGGGACCTCATTAGGACTCCACGCCTCCCCCCTCCCTCCCCTTCCTCCGTGGAGGAATCGACAGCGTCCCTTAGGGAAAAATGTAAATAAATGTATTTGTCACTTATTCTGTCTTCCTTCCTCGTTCGTTTGCGCTTCCACCACCCCCTCCCCCCCTCTCCCTCCCCGTTTCTCTCGCTTTCGCTCTCCCACTCTCTCTCCCACTCTCTCTCTCTCTCTCTCTCTCTCTCTCTCTCTCTCTCTCTGTCGTGCCCTCTCTATGCACCGCGCGTTTTGTTCTGGAAAAGAAGAGAAATTGCATCGCGAGGCTTAATTAGTAAGTGCTGCCATTACGCTTTCTTTATTATGCAAATGGTGAGATGGGGGAGAAGGAAGTGTGCGTGTGTCTGTGTGTGTCTATGTCTGTGTGTGCGTGTGGGTTGTGTTGGTGGTGTTGGTTGGTGGGGTGCGTGGTGTGTGTTAGTGGTGGTGGGGTAGACCGGTGCTTGGAAGTGTTGTCTCACCAGTCGTGTGCCAGGTGTTTGCTGCCTGAACGCTAGATGGGTTTCTCTTTTTCTGTTCTCTCTCTCTCTCTCTCTCTCTCTCTCTCTCTCTCTCTCTCTCTCTCTCTCTCTCTCTCTCTCTCTCTCTCTCTCTCTCGCACACGCTATTTCACTCAGTTTCTTTTCTGCCTCACTCTCTATTCCCCCCACCTCACTCTGACTGGCTCTGTATTTCTCTCTTTCTTTCTGCAGAAAGAAAAGGCAACTGTACTGTGAAATCGTTGGACAAGCTGTAATTATTATTTGAGAGATTTTTTTTGCCCCCCCCTCCCCCTCCCCACCTTTCGTCATTCTCCTCTCCCTCACCACCCACCTTTCCACTTGGACAGACGTGAGTGATTTGGGGCCACTTTGATATTTCTTTTTGTCACAACTTCAGCACGGAGAAAAACATGCGGCACGCGGGTTTGTGGGGAGTTTGATGGCTGTCAGGCACCCTCACCGCCGTCACCGGCGCCGGCATCTCCACCATGTCCATCGCCACGGTAGCGGCCGTGCGTCTTATTTCATCATCCAGACACCACCTCCCTGATGGGCCGTGGGACGGTCGGGGCGGTGGAATCTGCGTACGTCTTTCTGTCTGCATCTTTATGCGAAGTGGTCAAGGAAAAGGATGTGGGCGTTTTTGGTAGGGGAGGGAGAAAAAAAAAGTCCACAGCGGATGTATTGGTAGGGTGACGAGTCATTATGGCACTGAGGAAAATGAAGCGGTGCAGGACACAGATGCACAGACATACACACATACACACACACACTCAAACACACACTCAAACACACACACACACACACACACACACACACACACACTCAAACACACACTCAGACACTAGGGATGGTACAAACCGCACCGAAAACCGAAACCGTACAATTCACACACCATACCGAACCGTGAAATGCAGTCCGTGGCAAACCGCAATTCATGTACTACCCAGAAAAATATGTAAAGTAGAGATTCTAGGAGTATCTTACCCAGTCTCTCTGATTAATACATTACCATTTAAGACCAATCAGAGGATGACACAACTAAAATCACACCATTTTCACATTATAAGCCTATAAAAACCATATGTAGGATATTTAGTGATAAGTCTGATTCTATTAGCCACTTGAAAGAGGGCATTTGAAAGGCTGACGACAGCTGATTCAACTTGTGCATCATCATTTTATAATTACAGTTATATAAATATTGTTCAATATTCCCAGTGCACCATTTATCATGAACTAAATAAGAACCGTAGAGAACCGAACCGTGACCTTGATACCGTGATATGGAACGAACTGTGAATTTTGTGAACCGTGCCACCCCTATCAGACACACACTCGGCTACGTACATACATGCAAAGTCGCACACTGCAGGACACTGATGCACACACACACACACACATACACAGAGTCACACACCCTCACACAAACGCACTTTGTAACTGCAGGCTGAGAAGTACATACGTGTAGCCTGCGGTAGTAACACACACACTCACAGACTCTACTCACATCCACACACTTAACAATTGGGAGTAATGAAGAGAGGTAAAGCATAACGGTGCATGGACAAACTACATTGTTAACACCCTTAAATTCTGCGTCATTTATTTATCTCTGAAGTTCTTTGTCATTTTAGAAGCATCGGGATAAGCCATTGGCTAGAGTCGTTTGACGTCAAGCATCTATATTTAACTGTTAACCTTGTTGAGTTTTTCTTTTTTTAAACATCGAACATCAGCTTCTTTGGGAAGCGTTGTCTTGCCAAGCTACATGATGCATTGCGAGAAGCGTTTTTCTATCTTCCTCTCTCTCTCTCTTTCTCTCCCACATGATGTACGTAAAAGTTGTTTCTGGTCAATAGGTAACTGTTATTTCAGCGTCTCACTCCGCCAAACCAGACCAATGACTTCCTTGGATTGGGCAAAAAGCGACTTTGGCATAGTACGCAATGTGCACCACCCCCTGCCCACAAAAAGGTTTTTTTTTGGTGTCTGATTTTAACGTGTGTTTGTGTGCGTGTGTGCGTGTGTGCGTGTGTGCGTGTGTGTGTGTGTGCGCGTGTGTGTGTGTGCGCGCGTGTGTGTGTGCGCGCAATTAGCCCCTGCTTTGACACCTCCCTCGGATTTATGATGATCAATATAAACGGGCCGCCATTCGCCACTGCATTTATTTTACATTGCCTCTGACAGCTGCTCCTTGTAATTGAATAAGTAAGAGGTTCATTTTCTTCCTTGAGTTGAGCTGGGCAGGAGGAGGGAAACTATGGTTGTGAGATGAGCTGGGGGATAAAACAGTTGGGGGCTCGTCCGTCGTTGGAGTGAGTGGGTTCTCTTGCACCCGGCCATTTCATAGCCCAACCAACCCCCCTCCGGCAGAATTGAGATTGGGCGGCCTGTCAGATTCTTACAGGTGTCACCGGTGTCCAGGGAATGGCATGAGGTTCTCACATTACGTCTGTGTCATGAGCCAATGGCTTTACTGTGTGTGTGTGTGTGTGTGTGTGTGTGTGTGTGTGTGTGTGTGTGTGTGTGTGTGTGTGTGTGTGTGTGTGTGTGTGTGTGTGTGTGTGTGTGTGTGTATTTGCGAGAGATTCAAACCATATTCTTCCAATTATCATGCCTTTCTTTAAATTTATTTTTAACGATCACTTGTGAATAGCAGCTTCTGGCATATTGAATGTGCAATGGCTTGTCAAGCTGCTCTCACTCTCTCTCTCTATATAAAAAACACAACCGCATATACAGTGATATTACGTCCACACATGCTCACAGCTTGAGGCACCGGGCTTGTGTGTGTGTGTGTGTGTGTGTGTGTGTGTGTGTGTGTGTGTGTGTGTGTGTGTGTGTGTGTGTGTGTGTGTGTGTGTGTGTGTGTGTGTGTGCCGTTCGCCTCGTCTCCTCTGCGTGTTGACACCTCTCACCCACTCACCCGTGTGTAGCTCACGCCTCCGTTTGTCAGTGTGACGACGTCGCCTGCAATTCCAGTGCTGGAATGATGAGTGGTAAAAAAAAAAATACACATACACCTCCTCACCAGTGAGGCTCTTGTGGCAGAGACATGTGAGATGTGTGACTGGTGCTGCCACACTTTTGTTTCTCTGCTTCTCTCCACTTCACCCAGTTTTTGTGACTGGCTAGAAAAAAAAAATCTCCCACAAGCATTGGTCAGGCAAGTTTTCAATGGCTGTGTCACTCTCAAGAAGGTGTGCTGGCTTTGTCGGCCTTCGCTTTCCCAAATGGCTTGTTCTTCAGCTAATGCGAGATTGCAGCCTTGTGGAGCTCCCTGGAATATTGCACCAGTGTGTGTCGCTGATGGTCTGTGTGTGTGTGTGGTGTGTTTTTTTTCCTTTTTGATTTTCGGGTGCTTAAACAGTAATATCGAAATATTAGCACTGCCTGCCAAGGCCCAAGGGGCGCAGGCTTTAATCGAAAAACCACACGCCTGTCTGGGCTCATACAACCGGCACAATTGCAGAAAATGCCGCCCGAGAAATTGTGAACACCTCTCGATTCAATTACCGTCACATCTCAAATCGAGTCTCCTCAAACATTCTTATACGGGCGAAACGGCGCGTCTCATAATTGCCGAGCGAGCGAGCGAGAGAGAGGCGCGCTCGCTATCTCTCCACCAGCACCCGTCCACAGTGCTCCCTGCGTCGCCGGGGCGAATATAATGTAAACACTTTTAATGAATGCGACGTCTCCTTTCCCGGGATGCTACTCTGTGTCGAGGACCCAGAGCTGACGCGTTCATTTGAAGTGGCTGAAGTGGTGATTCAGGAGACTTGTGGGCTGTCTGTGCAACGTTTCCTGCGTCTGTGTGTTTAGTGTTTGCAGTGTGTGTGTGTGTGTGTGTGTGTGTGTGTGTTTAGTGTTTGCAGTGTGTGTGTGTGTGTGTGTGTGTGTGTGTGTGTGTGTGTGTGTGTGTGCGTGTGTAGTGTACACTAGAGTACATGAGTCTACTACTGTAAATGCATATGAATTGAGTTATTGTGGCTCGCTCTGTGTAAGATGAAAGAGACTGCGCTGTAGTGAAAGGAAGTGAGACTGGATCCCCCCCCCCCCACTCTCCCTGTAAGGATTAGGCGATACCAGCCTTTCTTAACCTTTGTGGAAATAAATTGTTAAAAAGACCACTTTTCAAATGATGTAATTGTTTCTCAGGCATTTACTCATTCTTGTTCCCCCAATATGGTGGTGATAACGGTTAACTTAAGACTACCTTTTTAACTTGAAATTCCGTCATGAATGGGATATTGGGTGTGCATTCGATGTTACCTGTCATATCTGCAGTAGATCCGAGGCGGTGGCGGTTGTGTGTTTGGTAGGAGCATAACACAACATAACATCACAGAGCTATTAACGAGGGTTAGCTGGTTAGTTAGTTGGCTTCCATTTGAACCTCCTCCTCTTTTGAAGCGCACAGAGTAAGTGCTCGTTTTATAAAATACCGGGTCATTCAGTGAACATTTTGCACAAAGGAGGACCAGCGGAGGCGAGACGAGGCGAGAGTCATCAATGAGAAATGGAGGCTTTCTGAATATTTGGTGTAGCTGTGCTGGGGGGGCGGGGGTGCAGTGCACAGCAGTATGTCTTTAAAAGACCGGGCCATAAGCCTCAGTCTCACTGCACCTCTGACCCTGCTTGAAACCTCCTCACAGTGAGGGGTGTGTGTTTTTGTGAGTGTGTGTGTGTGTGTGTGTGTGTGTGTGTGTGTGTGAGTGTGAGAGAGAGAGTGTGTGAGATTGTATGAATTTGTGTGTGTGTGTTTTCGAGCCTGTGTGCATGTGTGACTGAGAGTGTGTGTGTGTGTGTGACCTAAGCTGCTCCCAAATGCCCCCCGCTCCACCCACACACCCCGAGTTGACACAGACACCCACGCACATACGCATGCACACGCACGCACACACACAGAGTATGCACGCAAACACAAGTGCGCACACGCACATCCAGCAATAGATGGGGATGGAGGGAGGGGTGGGGGGGTGTGAGATGGAAGCGATGGGAAGGTGCAGCCTCCCACCGTTGCGCTGCTTGGAGCCCGGGGCTGCGGCTCAGGCGCTAATGAAGTGCTCAATTTAGCCAGTGACGCGCCGGCAGCGTAGCCGGCGCACCTGACTGGCTGAGAGCGCCGCTGACATCACGCCAGCCGGCCGTTGATTTGCCGCCGTCCCCCAGCTTTTTTGGGAAGGGAAAAGGGGGGGTAGAGAGAGGGAGACTGAGCCTCAGCCATCCATGGTCCTCGGCAGTTAAGCTTACGGACAGAGCAGAGCAGAGCAGCCGCTGCTGCTGCAGAGCGAAAGGCGAAGAGGAGGCGCACAACAACACAACACGGGACAAACGACAGAACGGAGAGCGAAGAAGAACAGATAGGGGGAGAGAGAGAGAGGAAGTGAAGAAAGTGAGCGTGTGTGAGAGAAGAGAGGGTGAGGTGGAGAAGAGAAAAAGGTTAAATCAGTTATAAAAAAAAACAGAGGGAGGAGGGAGGGGGAAGCTGATTTGGGGAGTTTTAGTTTTTTTTTGTTCCCCTCTTTTCCTTCTTTTCCAAGCGGCACCGCGACTTCTACAGCCAATGCATCGTCTGGTACTATGGAAACTAAAGCATTGACCAATGAAAGTGATGGAGGTGACAATGTTGCAGGTGAGTGATGGTTTGTCTGCGTGCGCACGCCGTACCTCTCCAGCACTCATTCATTCGGTCAGCTGAGGAGGTCATTTATACTCCAAACAATAAGCGTTGGGGGGAAGAAAAGAAAAAACGAGAAAATGAAATTGGCGTCTTCCTGTGTCAGCCGTTAAACTCTCATTTCTTGTCCAACATGATGAACAAAAAACATCTAGAGGCATAAAAAAAGCTGTGTTTAGATAGCCGTTTTCCTTCTCCCCTCTAAGCCTGGTTTCCATAGAAATAGCCAGCAGGTGGTCCGCCACCAGCCCTCGTTAAAAGTTTTGCAGGCGATGGTGTGTGTGTGTGTGTGTGTGTGTGTGTGTGTGTGTGTGGAGGCGGCGCGATGGTGTGTATCTTGTGTCTGTGTGTGTGTGTGGTCGCGCCGGGTGCTGTGTTTTGTGTCTGAATTGGCTGTTTTTTTCCCCCTCTCTGTCTCTTTCTGTTGAGTGCAGTCGCGTCTCAGTGACCCCAGGATGGCTTCCTTTTACATGGATGCGAGCGGTTTATTTGCCCTCTACCCTGGCGGCTGTTAGGGGGTGTAGGGGTGTGTGGTGTGGTGCGGTGCGGTGCGCTGAGTGAGAAGGCTGCTGATGCTAATGCCTTTACTACTGCTCTGTGTGTCTTTTTCCTGTTTTAAACGGCTCCCATCAGAGAGCCAGGCTTAACTTGGTTGGTCTGGAGATGTTGAAAGGGTGTGGGAACTGATTAAAATGGATCCGCCGCGACATGCGCGTCTTGTGGAGAAATTGATTTTTCTTTCAGAAAAGCGAAGAAGAGCGAGCCACAGATTTTGCCCTGTGATTGTGTGTGTGTGTGTGTGTGTGTGTGTGTGTGTGTGTGTGTGTGGTTTTTTTTACTGTGGTTATTTTTTTTTATTACTGACAGTAATTGTTTATGTCAATCATACCCTGAAGCAAAAAAAAAGGAAAAAGTCAATGTTTTTTTTTTCTCTCCCCCTCTTCTGTGTGCAGTTTAGTGGGGGTTAATTAAGGTCTCTCGTTAAAAGTGCTAAGTCTTTAAAAACATTCACTTTGATACCCCCACCACCCCACCGCCTTTCTTTTTCTTCTTTTTAAAAAAAAAACTCTCATATGTATTTGCGTAATAGCTTCATAATTCTCGACTAATTGCCCTGATTGTGTATCCCAGAGTCTTACCTTGAGGGGCCGATTAGGAGGATTCGTTTGTGCACAGCACAGACAGACACTGAGTGAGCAGAGCTCTTCTTTTTGTACAATTATTTCGTCGAAAGCCGCAAACGCTGGGCTCTGCGGAACCCTGCGAAAAAATGGGGTAATCGAATCTCACGGAAAAAAAAAATATGGCAAAGGGAGAAAAAAAAATAAAGTGGGACAAGGTTACACCTGGGATTGATTCATTAAGCCAGGCAAATGGGCGTCGCCAAAGGCCACACTATTCATTATCTCCTTGTATTTGTGCTTCTCTGAGTGTGTGTGTATATGAGGGTATGTGTGTGTGTTTTTCTACTTCTCCCTTTCTTTCTGCAGTGAATGTGTGTGCGTGTGTGTGTGTGTGCACGGGTGCATGCGAATTCTGAGTGTGTGTGTGTGTGTGTGTGTGTGTGTGTGTGTGTGTGTGTGTGTGTGTGTGTGTGTGTGTGTGTGTGTGTGTGTGTGTGTGTGTCGGTGTCAGTGAGCTCACGCACGAGCGTGCGTGTGTGAATTCTGTATGTGTGTGTACGTGTGTCATTGAGAGATGGCGAGAGGGAGCGACGGCAGAGGAGTCCTGCCGGGAGACAGATGGCAGGGCTTTAGAATGGGCAGATCAGGGATCTCAGAGGGAAGAGGAGAGGAGGAAAGAGAGAGAGAGAGAGAGAGAGAGGAGGAGGAGAGGGCGTGTGTGCGTATGTGTTTGTTTTTTCCTTCGTTTTTTGAGCACCTTTCAAATAATCATATTTCCTGTGCTCCTCTACCGGGCCAGCGGGCTGGCTGTGTGTTATTGTAGTGCAGTGTTTCTCAACCTTTTTTTAGGCGAGGCACCCTTTCAATTCATGAAAAATGTCAAGGCACCCCAAACTAACAAGCATCCGATACCACACAAGCTTAGAAAAGTAAATCATTTGCAGACGTAACGTCACACAACCTACGATTGAAGTTGCAGCTTATTGGGGCAACCTAAATTTACTTTATCGTGCGTAAATGGCAGACGAAAGATCCCACTAGCTTATTAATTTACACAAATATATATTAATTTACACAATTTATTTATCAGTCTTGTTTCCGCGGCACCCCTGAGGGGGGACTGCGGCACCCCAGGGTGCCCCGGCACCCTGGTTGAGAAACACTGGTGTAGTGTGTGTTAGTGTGTGTTGGTGTACTTCGCTGTGAGTTTTTGTGTGTTTTTTGACTGCGAGTGCCATTGTTGTTGTTTGGCCCCGCAATACACAGCCACCTTCGCACGGCGCAATAGCAGACTTTTTATTTATTTTTTATTTTTTTACTTTGAGGTGTGCGCTTGTGTGAACTTCAGAGAGAGTGAGTGAAGCATTGGCGGAGTGGAGATTGCAGATGGTGAGAAGAAGATGAGGAGTGGCTCCTGTTTGATGTTCACTCAAATTGTGATTGCATGAGAGGAATCCTCCCTGGAAGAAGTTTATAATGATGGAGGACGACGGCTGCCGATACCATAATACGCAAAGGGTCAAGGCAAAAAGGGGAAGAAAAAAAAAAACCCACACTCACTGCCTCCCTCTTCCTATATTCTACCCATTCATTCTTTCATTCTGTCTCTCGTCCTCTTTCTCTCTGGCTCTCATTCCTTCTCTCCCTCTCTCTCTCCACCCTCTGTCGCCATTAAATGAAAAGATGAATTAAGCAGCAGGTATCTGAGCATCCCCAAAGCATTAATATGCAGCCGCCGCGCCAGCCAAATGTCAATCATCTCGAAATATAATTGGCTGTGAAGTAATAATAATAACACCGTGATGGGGATTATATTAAAGCGGACACCAGCCCTGTGTGTGTGTGCGTGAGTCTGTGTGTGTGTGTGTGTGTGTGTGTGTTTGTGCGTGTGTGCGTGTGTATGCGTGTGCACTTGTATGCAGCTGCTGTTCAATGAGGGAGCGCATAGCAGACGTCTTTGTGCCATAGAATGGGTTTTAAATTATTTATTTTACATTGTTTATTCGTATTAATTTTGTTCTCCCATTGTCTGCCAAGTCTGAAAAGCTGCGCTTTGAAGGGCGTGCAAGTCGCTCTGTGTGAAGTTATGTCTATTATTCAAATTAAATGTAATTATTATGCGGAAGACAAAAAAAATATGTCGACTTGAGCATTTACCTTTTTTTCCAAGTCACAAGAATGTTTTGAGTGCATTTGCCTTGGTGTGATTATAATTATTAATTTAAATAATTCATGCATAGCACTTGATGTATAGTTTTTTCATCTATATCGGCAACCTATGTGTATGCATTCAAACGAAAATGACTATGGGGCAGTGGTAATGGGGCTCTGCTGTAATTGCGGTGTAAGGTTGCAATATCAGAGTTCTCCTCTCTGTGGTTGTCATCCCCCTGGACGCCCGTGAGTAGCATAGGCTGCTGGATGACCGTCACGTCAGACAGACAGCGAATGGCGGACTGGAACACTGTCCATCCATCCGTCCGCCTGGAAAAACAAAGCTTGCGCTTGGCTTGGCTTTGCCTTTGCCTTGCCTCTCTTCCCTCCTCTCCTCTCCTCACCTCTCCTCTCTTCTTCTCGCCTCTTCTGGCACAAACTGCCCAATTAGCTGTGAGTGTAGACGCAGAAGCACAGCTGTTCCCCGCTCTTCTCAAAAGCGCCGGCCGTGTTTCTTGGAGAGCAAAGAGAAGCACCCAACACCCTCTCCTTGCTGCGTCCTACACATACACATACACACACACACACACACACACACACCATTACACATACACACTACCCCACTACACCCCCCCCCCTTCCCACATTCTCAAAGACTCACATTCATCCACATACTCTGTACTCACAAACGCACACTCAGAGCCCTTGGGACCAGAGACAGGCACTAGACAGCTTGGTGCAGACAGCCTACTTCAGCTGTGATGCCGAAAAAAAATGTTTTTTTTGAATAATCTAAACAAAACAAACTAGAAAAAAAATCTTGCGTTGATGTGTGCAGACACGGCGTTGCCCCAGCATTTACACTTCTAAACAAGTGTTTACTTTTTGACACCGTTGAAGATGGCTTGCGAAATAAATCCTTCTCTAAACCTAGATTCTCTGTCTGGATTTGAATCAAGGCCAGGCAAAGGCAAGCCAACGCCGCCGAGAGTCATTGTTGCAGCGCAGCGCAAAGCGGAGCTCACGGATCTGAAGTGTTTCGGTGGCAGAAGAGTCGTGTGTCTGGACATGCCTATTGCAGCAGAGTCCCCATAGTGAGCGAGAGCGAGAAAGAGAGAAGGAGAGAGAGAGAGAGGGAAAGATGGAGAAATGGAGAAAGAATGTTGGGGTCAAGTGCGCACAGTAGTGGGTGCTCCTCTGAGGGCTTGAATGGACTCTTGAGACAAAGACCGTCTCTCTTGCCTCCTCAGCATGGTACAGCTGCAGCATCTCTTCAGACATAGCACACAGACGCCGCGATTATTTTAAAGTGCCGCTATATTTGTGTCATCTGATTTGGTTTGTCTATTTTTTTTTTTATTTGGCGTGTTCCAATATGCCCCAAAAATATGTTTTTCTTCCCCCACTTTGGCTCCCTAACAAAGTAGTGTGCAGGATTTTTTTTATCCAGGCTAGCGCAGAAAGAATTGGGGTTTGTGTGTTTGTCTGATGCACGCGCGCGCCCATGTTTTATGTGAGTGTATGCACACGAGTATGTGCCCATGTATGTGTGTGCGAATGTGCGCGTGTGTCCGGGTATTTGTGTGTGTGTGTGCGTGCGCGTGCATGCGTGCGCGCGTGTGTGTGTGTGTGTGTGTGTGTGTGTTTCTGTGTGTGTGTTTCTGTGTGTGTGTGCGTGTGCATGTGCGTGTGTATGTGTGTGTGTGTATGTATGACAGCGTGTGGTGGTGGCAGCGGGGCTTTGGCAGGCTGTCAGTGTGACTGCAGGCGCTGGCTTGTGCTATGTGTGTGTTGCTGTGTCGGGAAGGAAAGAGGGAAGGAGTGCAGGAGAGAGGGAAGTGGAGAAATGAGGCCCAGCAGAGGGGTGACGTCTCTCCTCTCCTCCTCTCCTCTTGTCCCTCTCTCTCCTCTCCTCTCCTCTTCTCTTCTCTTCTCTTCTCTTCTCTCCTCTCCTCTTC
>NC_085869.1:47532041-47554541 GCF_034702125.1 Engraulis encrasicolus
CACACACACACACACACACACACACACACACACACACACACACACACACACACACACACACACACACCTACCTACACCCCCATCCCTCCGTCCCCCTCTCCTCTTCTCCTCTAGGTTTGTGAGAGGCATGAGTGGCCGGTTGGCACCCCCTGCTGCTGCCGTGGCGGCCGTTGCCGTGGCAGCCGGGAGCCAGGTCTGGTGAGGGGGACGGGGACATGGGCCACTTCCTCTGGGCTTCCTGCTCCTCTTCCTCAGCCGCGCTCCGCTCACACTCGCACTCGCACTCACACTGCTGTCACACCAACAACGCTGTCGACGCTGACAGCTCCGCCATTGTTGCCTCCTCGCTCATTGGGACGTCAGGCACAGCCACAGCCTCAGCCACAGCCACGAGGACAATCACCCCCACGCGTTACGTCAGGACAACACTGGGTGGGTAAGAGGACTATGATGATGATGGCAGCTCTTTGCTATCAAGGTGTTGTTGTGTTGTAGATGGATGACCGAAAACTGAAGTTCATCAGAGCAACTCGGATATAGGATAACATTTTTATGATTTCATGAATTTGATCAAGTGAAGTAACGTTTTGACATTCCTACATCTTCATCAGAGCCAAAAATGTCTTCTTGTAGGTTGATGACCATTAGGTTGGTCTAACCATGGTTTGTTATGTAACATTGCGTCATTATGTTTTATTCCTAAGAAAATTGCTGTTCAGATACTATGAGAATGAATATGATTATTTTATACACATATGCATAGACATGGAGATATGCACCGCTATAGGCAATATACACTGGTCCATATACGTGTTTGTCATCTTTTGTCATGATGCATTTGGAAATGGAGATCAATACTTTACTACTTAGTAAGTCAGAGCAGAACATGCTTAACAATGCCAGCTTTTATATAGAAAGAAACACACCGTGGGTCTGCAGGTGGTGACCCGAGTCTGCCTGTCCTTCTCCCCTCCCTGTTTCTCCCTTAGGTCCTGAGCTCTTGGTCGATGCCCCGCGTTGTAGCCCTCTCTGATGAGGATGTCTGATCCTGTCGCTTCCAAGGAGACCAGTGAAACCATGAGAGTTCTGGAGGAGGAGGAGAGCGAGCCGGTGGCCCCGGTGGTAGTGGAGGTCCAAGTCCAGACCCCGACCCCGAGCCTGACCACTACCACCACCACCACCACCTCCCTCTCCTCCTCCGACAGCACGGCGCAGCAGCCCAAGCTGCCCGAGAAGGAGGAGGCCTGCCAGGAGGTGCAGAAGGAGACGCAGGTAAACCTCCCACTCCATCCCTCATCCTCCCGGCATCGCACTTCCACACACATTACATTAAAGGTACACTGTGTGAGATTTTTTGTTGTGGGGGGGTGCTTATGATGAGATCGAGGAAGTGTTTTTGAGGCATATGATGAGATACGGGGGGCTCAATTAATGCTCAATTAATGCTCAGAATATGAAGTCATGGATCACAGGTAAACACCCCACCTCCCCTAATCCCCACTGCACCCGTCACACCTCCACATGCATCCTATCAGGACAGCAGAAGAGAGAGAGTCCGCACCACTATGCAATACTCGATTAGCACAATATAAACTCTTGCAGTGCAGGCATTTTTAAAATGATTTGCGTACATGGCATATTGCTCTTTATTACCGCTCACTCTTGAACTTCATGACTTAAACTTGTTTGCTGACTAGAGCAAAGAAGAACAGTTTCCAACACAGCTTCATCTGGTCATTTTTTCTTTCAATTGAAAAAATATGCAGTATATTTTTACATTTTTATCCATATTTACTTAGAGACATCATTTTGATGGCTTGCTCCACAGCTGGCCAAGTACATTCGAGGGGAGCTGGAGAAGGTTTTGGGGTCAGCCAGGGTTTTGTCAGTGGAGCCCTGCTGCCAATTCGCCAACAGCAGCCCCGAGCCAAAGCCAAAGCCACAGGGGGAGGTCTCTGCTCTGGCTCAACTAATCAATCGCCTGGTAGAGGTGCTGTGGGAGGCCAGACACAGACACAGACACAGACACAGACACAGACACAGACACAGACACAGACACAGACACAGACACAGACACACACACACACACACAGACACACACACACACACACAGACACACACACACACACACAGACACACACACACACACACAGACACACACACACACACACACACACAGACACAGACACAGACACAGACACAGACACAGACATATATAAGGGTCAGGGAGGGTGGGTGGCAGAATTGGGTACCCGTTACATTATATACATCGAGAGGGGGGGCCCTTCACATGACTTTGTCCCAGAGCTGTCAGCAGCCCTGGCAGTGGTGGCGGCGGTGGCAATGACGGTGTCTGTGATGGTGGCCGGGACCCAATACCTCACAGGTCTCAACCGAAGTGCAGTGCAGTGAAGGTCAGCTGTGTGAAGCCTGGCTCCCCGTGTCTCTTTATTTTCCACCATACTTTTGACAGCAAGGGGCGTCTCTCTCTCTCTCTCTCTCTCTCTCTCTCTCTCTCTCTCTCTCTCTCTCTCTCTCTCTCTCTCTCTCTCTCTCTCTCTCTCTCTCTCTCTCTCTCGTCTCCACGCCAGCCAGCCACCCGCCCTCTCAAGTCGACGCGCTGACATTTTCCTTTCCCTGCGTCGCCCGTTTGGAGGTTTCATTTGCCTTTTCCCTCCCCATTCCCTTTTTTTCTCCTTTCTTTTACCTCTCCGTCTTTTTTCTCTCCTTTTTTTTTGAAGTCAGTTGAGTCACTCTCGCAGTCCTCCCTTAATGCCATCCCCTCACAAATCCTTTGGAAGAGGAAGGGCAAAAAACCTGCATTGCTTGTTGAGAGAGTGAAAGAGAGAGATGAAGGGAAAGAGAGAGAGAGAGCGATAGAGATGCAGTGAGAGAGCCAGAGCCAGATAGAAAGACAGACAGACAGACAGACAGAGAGAGAGAGAGAGAGGAAGGGAGGGAGGGAGAGAGAGAGAGCGAGGGAGAGAGCGAGAGGGAGTGAGGGTGGCAGAGGTAACAGCCGGACGCCTGGCAATCAGAGCTGATCCAGAAGACTTCCTATGTGTGGCCCTGGGGGAGGGGGGGGTGCTGGAGCAGGAGCTCTGGTGGCAGAGAAGGGATGGCAGGGAGGAAGGAAAGAGAGAGGGAGGAGAAGGCGGGGGGGGGTTAGGTGTTGGAGTGGCAGAGGGGAAGAGAGGGAGGGAGGATGCGAGTGGAGAGGGGTAGAAGAAGGCTGGGGTGGGAGGAGGAGGAGGAGTTGGCAGGGATAGAGGTATGGGAAAGAAGGGAGGATGCGAGTGAAGAGGGGTAAGAGAAGGCTGGGGTGGGAGAGGGGGGAGGGTAGGGTAGGTGTTGGAGTGGGAGAGGGAGAGGAAAGGATGGCAGGGACTGAGAGTCGGAAAGGGAGGGGGGAGGGAGGATGCGAGTGGAGAGGGAATGGCAGGCAGGGAGCGAGGGAGTATGCGATAGAAGAGGAGAGAAGAGAGGGATGGAAGAGGAGAGGAGTGGCAGGGTGGAAGGGAAGCGGAAGGGAGGGAGGGAGGATGCGAGAGGAGAGGAGAGGAGAGGAGAGCGGTTGGCGCAGCAAGCGTCCGTGCATGCCATCTGTCTCCTTTGCTTTGCAAATGGTTGCGGCTGACTGAACACACAGCACACTGGTACCTGCAACACCCCTCAGCCTCACACACACACATACATACACACACACACACACACACACACACACACACGCACACACATATGCACACACACAATCTCCTCTCACCTGACAAGCTCATGTACAACAGCCATTAATCTAGGAGGTGCAGTGTGTGTGTGTGTGTGTGTGTGTGTGTGTGTGTGTGTGTGTGTGTGTGTGTGTGTGTGTGTGTGTGTGTGTGTGTGTGTGTGTGTGTGTGTGTGTGTGTGTGTGTGTGTGTGTGTGTGTGTGTGTGTGTGTGTGTGTGTGTGTGTGTGGATGGTGAAATTGCATATGTGGTTTTCCAAGGTTAAGTATCCGTCTCGGTTAACCGCATTATCTAAACCCATTAACTTGCCAGTGAACACAGACATCAGTACATGTATGTATTATTGCATCCTATAGACCGTACATATGCCTCCGAATTATGTTGTGCATGATTAGACTGGATACTAGACATGACTTTTCCTATTACTACAGGGTTAAAGCTGTTCACAGTAATGAAATCTATTATAGCATTATTTCATTAAAAAAAATACAAACAATTTGTCAGTCTCATGAGGGACCAGACAGTGTTATTTGTAGCATGCAGAAGAACATCATCAAACATAATATGTAGCGTAAAGTGCAGTGTTTCGGAGACGGCGTGTGCTGTGTTAATAGAGGTGTCGCGGTGAGTGTTGGGAACAAAGCTGGCAGGACTTTAGCCTTCTGCCACTGCCTGTCGCAGAATATGATTGCTGTCTCTGGTCGTAGTGCAGTTCGTACGGCACTCTGTCTTCCACCACCCTCCCATATCAGCCCTCAAAATAATGGCGCTGCTCAACACACTGCTCAGACGGTATAGATTAAACAGATGGCGTAGCAGCAAGAAGCCGCCACAAAACGAATGTGACACAATGCCCAAACAATTTAGCTTGCCTGAAGTCACCGCTCCCTGTCGCTTCTCGCTTGTTTGGCAACGAGTCGTTCATGACGCACAGCCTTGAGAGAGTGCATCTCCTCCTCCTCCTCCTTCTCACTCCTCACGTGGTCAACACGCAAACACGAACAGCTGTTCAAAACGACGTTGTGTGTAACTTATGTCTCATGTTTTTTTTTTTGCTCCTAAGAGTCCTCTGTTCTAGGTCTTTATTTTATTATTATTCATTTATACTAGATAGAAAGACAACCCGGTTGAATTTATTTTAAAAAACAATCAGGAATTTGGAGTGCTCTGCTGTGCTCTGCTTTTTTTTCCTTGGTGCTTATCGGTGTAGGGACTTTCAAACTTGTGCAAGTTTGAATTTGGATGAAGTTATCTTTTTTTAAATGAATTTGCCATTTTTCCCCTTCTTTCTCCCATGGTCCATTGTGTCTCTGTGCCTACCGTAAACCAGCTGCCGGGCTCTGGGGCCAGAGGGATCAGGCAGAAGGTACAGTGGCAAGTGGCATGCTTGTTGTTGCACTAAGAAAATGCACATATCTACAGTCTCAAATGGGTGTTGCGCTAGCATAGTCACTTAAACAACAAAAATAAAGTCCGCAAAACACCATTGCTTGCTGTCCAAAACGTCAGGCTAAAAAAAGAGAAATGGTAGCCTGGTGCTGCGGACTATTGTTGTTGTTTCAATGGCATGTGTGAAACCAGGGGTGCATTTCTTGTAGGGGTGTGCAAAATAATCGTCGTATCGATGCATCGCGATACTTACTCTCACGATACAATGCATCGATTCATGACAAGGTATCGTGATACTTATTTTCTCAATATACTGCATGGATTCATGACAATTGATTATTTGATAACAATAAAATTCGATTTGCCACGGGTTATTTTCTTCAGTAGAGAATAGGTAATATTTCTGTTGTGATGTAAGCTCTCTCCTAGATGAGAGAATGCTTAAATAGAATGAACTGACTTAAGAAAGCTACACAGCAACTGACAAATAAGCTGTATTTTACACATTTACTGAAGTAAATATCGCAATGCATCACAGTAGTACATGAATCGCAATGCATCGTGATAGAATCGCATCGTGGCATGTGTATAGTGATGCGCATCAAATCGTGAACCCTTTGCCAATACCCACCCCTAATTTCTTGACAACATCGTTGATGACTAAATTACCAACTTACTTTGTTGCAATGCAATGTCCCATTGGAAACCTAGTAAGTTGCTGGCTGGCTAGCAACGATGCTTTCGAGAAACGGGGTCCTGATTGATTTGCATGCCCTCCATTGGGGAAATGTGGTCTCCACCTACTCTTTTCATGCATGCTTGCATATTTACACAACACTTCCTGTTGATTTGATTTGATTTGTTGTAATGCCTGATTATCTACATTTGTTTTGGGTTGCATTTCACGTTTAATTTTAAGAAAAAGAATATGCTTGGGATAAGAATGTGTTTTGGTATGGCCAACACAATTTGCATTTTTTCCTAAGTGCTATTTTTTTGGCTCTTTGTTTTTGTTTACTTTCATTTGACAACCTGTCATATTGAATGGCATTGTGTGAGAGTCTGCATGATCTGGCGTTGAAATTCCTCTCCAAACTTGACATCTGTTTATTTATTTATTACCAGTACTCCCTTTACCGTCGAAATTCTTCTGCATGTCATCTCTTTGTCACATTTTTTCACCATCACACCCTGACTGTCCCTTCTAACCTTCCCTACTCTTCCTCAGTCTAACGCAAAGTTAAAGTTAGTGCGGAGTCTGGCCATTTGCGAAGAGCCCTCTCCTCCAACAGTTGCCACAGAAACGTCTCCAGAACTTCAGGTAAATGCTCCCCTAGCTGCAACATTATAAGCCCCTCCTACCAGGCAACTTCTCTGACCAATGAGCTTGGCTCTTTTATTCTTTTTTTTTTAAAGTCTTCTTTTGACTTTGTTTCCCGTACCGCCTCCCTCCCCTTCCACCTCACACTGCTATTTGTATAGGCTAACCTAGCATAAAATTGCACCTCACTTTCTTTTATTGCTTGATGGATTTTAGCTCTGATAGGTACACTTCGTGCATATTAGGTACTCTGAAAGGCCAGAACAAAAGAACCAAACTATATTCCCCCCTGACACACCGACTCCCTCCTAAAGCAGAAAATTAACATACATTTTCAAACCGTGTCCCGATGTATAAAGCCTGAGGTTAGCAAGCAGAACATATCGTGTGCTTTGAAAAAAAAAAAGACCTGCACCCTGATGGTTCCGGCTGCCAGTTGTGTTTAAATGCTATTCTCCGAGGTATTATCGAGTGACATTCTAGCAGGCTCCTTTCCCACACAGCGGGAGCCCGCAAGCCACTCTTGCCAGCGTAAACGCTCTGTGCTTCCCTTCATTTGGGTAACAGGAGGGGGCCAGTGCCTTTCCCTCTGTGTCATATTGTGCGCTCCTTGTTTTGTGGAGGGTCTTATTTTTTTGTCGTGCTTTTAGCATTCTTTATGTTTCTTTTCTTTTTTCTTTTTTCTTCTTCTTTTCTCCTTTTTTCTTTTCCTCTTTTTTGTCCTTAAGAGCCTCTCTCTTTCGCTCACTCATTCGCTTTCCTCCTCCTTCCGGAGTGTTTAATGAAAGAGAGTGGCGAGAAGAGAGAGGTCTGGCTGGTGGCACAGGAGGGGGTTAAAGTGCAGAGTGCTCAAGGCTGAAAGGGGAAAAAAAGGCATCACCCCCAACTCCCTCCGTCACCCCACCCCGCCACCACCCCCTCCTCTTCTTCTTCTGTTCTCCCCCACCTCCAAAGGCCTTTACCTCAGGGAGCCCTGTCTGTCAAGGCCATGGTGTGCGCGGACATTGGCGGCGTCCGTCAATTCCGGGGTATTAAGCAAATCAAAGGCTTTTGCTGGGAGCGTCCACACCACACCACTCGCTGCCTTGTGTTTAGAGCCGCAGTAGGGCAGCAGGCAGCGAGGAGGTGGATGTTGTAGTTAGAGGAGGGATAGAGATAGAGATAGAGGGATAGAGATAGAGATAGAGAGATAGAGATAGAGAGAGAGAACTGCAAACACACACAGTGTCTGCAATTGCTCACACATCTCACGGCCTTGTGAATCTGAAAGAGTGCGCAAAGAGGCCCTGACTGCTCCAGACAAACGTAAATAAATTGCATAGCGAAAACAACAACAGAAAAACAGATCCATGGTATTGATGTACATCCTTTTCATGATGCAACATTCATGAATAGTCAAAGCCAAATGGAAAATGTTAGCCCCTAAGCACTTCATTATCAGTGACTGGATATGAGCACGCTCATGATGTTATGGAGTCGGCTACTGATGGTCCAGATGATGCTGCAAAGATGCTGCATGGTTGGAGGGTGCTGTGATGTACAGTGCTAAGATTCATGTCACGTCGGGGCTACATTGCGCCTGGGTCGTGTCCCACACATACCCACCCTCTTCCTGTCCACTCTTCAATGTCCTGTCGAAATGAACCCTTGAGTACCAGTTTGTTTGATGTCTCAGTGACAGTCACAGTCTGAATCTGCGACAATAATCATAATCATTGGAGGACACCACTCAAAGTCACATAAACTAACATGTGACAAAATGGGCTAACACAAAACCACTTACACTCATACATTCACTGTGGAAAATAACATCATTAATGTTTATGATGATTATATAATATCATAAACATTAAGGTCAACTTAAAATACTGCAGATGACATTTTGTATTTTAAGTATGTGTACCTAAACTGGAACAATGTTATATTCGAAAAAAGTTCTTATTAATTCAGTCTTGTTTTTAACCATTCAAAAAACAAACCACATTTAACCCCTCATAAATGTGACATTTATCCCATATTGTACGCATTTTGTACTTTGTACTGCATTTTGGAAAAAAAAAAAAAAAAAAAAGAAAGAAAAGAAATTATAGCATAAAAGAGAAAAAAACATGTGCAGTGTTTCAACTTGAGTTAGTGAAGAAGGGCAAAAGGAGGTAGCCTTTATGTGGAGCAGCGTCTGAAAATAGTCCGTTAAGTGGAGCAGGTCCGTTTGGGCCCCCACTGTATGGTGCAAGCAGTGTCCTTAGTCATTAGACAGGGCTAGCTGGACGACACTCTGGAGCAGTTTTCAGGCCATTCGCAATGGTGCCGTGTGTGTCGATCCGCGGTTCGTATCGCATTATTTATTTATTGTACTATGTCTGTGACCCAGATGTTTGACTACTACTGTCGTCGTTATTGGTTCGCTTTAATATACCTAATACATCATGTATTAGTCAATACGTCAGTTGTGATGATGTGGGGCGTCGGCCTGAAAATGGGTAGAATAGGTGGAGACACTTTTGTAAGCTCTAGAATGTTGTGTATGATGACGGTGTCAAGTCAATTGTTACCCATGACATTGCAGTGGCATACCAGTGTCATGACGCAGTCATGCACATGTCATAAACATTGTCAATGTCATAAACATTTTATGACAGTTGCCACAAAGTGACATTTGGTTATGCTAAAGACATCCCAAACAATGTCAACTTTTCATGAACATAAAACATTGATGACATTTGTCATGTTTATGACTTGTCCATGACTGTGTCATAGCACTGTTTTTACACTTAGACACGTCTTGTCATTCAGGACGCCAGCGTCAAGTAATGTGTAACCGAATGTTGAATGTTGAACATTCAAAATAACGGACAACTGTTATGTTGTTACGAAGGGCTAGCGGTGGAATGTTACGGTGGGCTTGTACCATGGTAGCTCAGGGCATACAACACCTTACGGTGGGCTGGTACCACGGTAGCTCAGGGCATACAACACCTTACGGCCACTGTCTGACTGATCTATGTATCTTGGCTTGTACCTTTGCTGCGTCACTGTCTGACTGATCTATCTTGGCTTTAGAATCCTCGGTCAGTAGCCTGTACCTGTGCTGCGTCTTCTTCACACAGGGCGGTGAGATCCAGATCCACCTGCAGCTGTCCCAGTCCTTTGACAAGGAGGAGACGCTGCAGGCACAGGCACAGTCACAGATACAGACGCAGCAGCTGTCGTCACAGACGCCCAGAGATGAGGAGGACAAGGACAAATGCCCCGACAGGCTGCTGGAGAAGTCTGAGAAAACGCCACGGAAGATGTTGTCACGAGGTGTGTGTGTCTGTGTGTCAGTGTGCGTTTAAATACATAAATTAGAGACCATTCCCACGCTGGCCAGTTGAGTTGAGTGTGATGGCTCCTTGAGGGACATTGTAGAGACATTTCTGCAATGTTTGTGTTTTTAGTTATGATGTGATTGATATCATGTGTAGCATGAGACAGACACAAAGTCACAAGGGGGATGTCAAAAAGTGCTGGAGCTCCTGTTTGGACACTTGACCTCACAGATGCCTCCACTTGCCTTTTTTCCCCCTGTTCCTCAGATTCCAGTCAAGAATACACAGATTCAACTGGCATTGATCTCCATGAATTCTTGGTGAACACACTGAAAAACAATCCCAGGTTTGTAATAGATCTAAATAAGCTTTCCACTCTTTTTTGCTGACATTAATGCTGTATGATCTTTGAAATCATCAGCAAAGGAAATTGTTTTTTTCATTCAACCTCAGTGCTAGATGCTATTTGGATTTTTTTCTTTATCTCCCATTTCCACTTGCAGGATTTTTTAAAAATGATAATGAAAAAAACGTATTTCTATATTTTTTGCAGGGACCGAATGATGCTGTTGAAGTTGGAACAGGACATTCTGGACTTCATCAGTACTAATGAGTATGCAGACACTGTACTCCCTACAGTATAAAAACTCAATATCTAGTCATCCTGTCTTTAAAAAAAACACTATTGCACAGCGTTACATGTCTAACCAAGGCATTGCACAAAGAAAGGCAGAACGATGGTATTTCTTTTTTTCTTTAAAAAAGAATGTCCATACATGCTTTGTAGAATTAATATTCAGTATTGTACTACCCTTACAATCTACACATATAGTCATCTATTTAAAAAAAACAAATAAAAACACCCATCATGCTGCATTACATGTCTGACCTAAGGGATTGTACAAATAAATCTGTTGAGTTCAATTTCTTGTGCACCTCACCTCCAACCTCTTCTCGATAAAATAACAGAAAGTGACAGTGGTGGGGTAGGGGTGAGGGAGCGTAGTGTCACAGAATGTAATTTTTGGCCTTTGCCGGTGACATTTAATGATATATGTCCAAGGCCGAGAGGACATGGAGGGGGGATAGTAGGGTTGGGGTGTGTGGGGTGTCCACGTGATGGACACAGCAGATTAATTCTAATCACGGCTGTCTGGGCCGAGCGACCGACTGGCACACGCATGCATTATTTATTTTCCTGCCTCTCTCTCCCTCTCTCTCTCTCTCTCTCTCTCTCTCTCTCTCTCTCTCTCTCTCTCTCTCTCTGACTCTCCTCTTTTTGCCATTTTGCCACCAGAAGCCAGAGGAGGAAATTTCCTCCGATGACCTCATACCATCGCATGCTGCTCCATCGGGTCGCCGCCTACTTTGGCCTCGATCACAACGTTGACCAGACCGGGAAATCTGTCATCATCAACAAAACTAGCAATACTAGAATGTGAGCCCCTTTTTTCCACCTCCTCCTTGTGTCGTGTGTGTGTGTGTGTGTCTGTGTCTGTCATTCTTCTTCTTGCTTTGATTTAATGAGAACTTGACATTTTTTCTCCACTCTTGAGTTCAGTGTGTAAGATTTCTTTGAGGTTCGTTGTAGCTGATGGAAAGGAGCTGACACTGTTTTTCATTTCAATTCTTCTCCCGACAGACCAGATCAGAAGTTTTCTGAGCATATCAAAGACGACAAAACGGATGACTTCCAGAAGCGCTACATTCTTAAAAGGGACAACTCCAGCATAGACAATGACAACCTGGTAATGAAAAAGAAAAAAAAACAACTTCTGCACTCTACTCTTCCTCCTCATGATGCATTAACCCAGCCATACGCTGTTGACTTTGTCATTGGGGCACTGTGTGTCCCTTGAGGGCCTCCGTAGAGCTGACCGTGTTCCACCTATCCCATTGTGTCTTTCAGCTGCGGATGCGGTTGAAGGACGACAGGAGGAGTAAGTCCATAGAGGAGAGAGAGGAGGAGTACCAGCGCGCCAGGGACAGGATATTTGCTCAAGATGTACGTATTGTACGATTGGCCTGGACCAGACTCATGGGCAGCGAATACATATGTTCAGATTGTTGATTGATTGGTTGGTTGGTTGGATGACTAATCGACTGATTGATTTATTGATTGATTGATTGATTGATTGATTGACTGATTGAATAATTGATTGATTCATCAGCTTTCCTTAAACCGATGGGTGCTGTTCTGCCTGTGGTCAAGCTTACAATTCCTGTCTGTTTTAACACAGACACACATTTTTTATATGGATGAAGAATCCACTTTCCAAAATGGCACTCTCCAAAAATTATAATTTTCAGTCTTAAAACTACTGAATAGCTTGGCCTTCATCAGGGCAAAGTAAAAAGTGTGTCCTTCTGCGATGTTCCATTCCTCTGTCTTAATTACCACCTTTTTCAAAATGATCACCTGCAAATTTTATTAAGTTTGCACTTCATATTCTTTTTTATTCCATTCCAGGGTCCCGATAGCTTCCCTCCAGACAAAAGGTAGATGTCATTTTAATGTCATTTCAAATACCAAAGAGATTATTGTTTAAAACAGTGTAGTCCGACATCTGCAAAGTGCTTGTCTTTTCAATTTCTTGTCATCTTCATCTCTGTCTCTCTGAACTTCCAGGATACAAGAAGACGATGGCTGTAACAGCATACAGCAAAGACGGCAGATTTTCAGGTAAGCAAGCTGATCATATAGCCTGCCCTACATGGTGTATGCAAGCAACCAAGCGTACCCTTATATTCCAAGTATACTGCACTGTCCCGTAGCAAACTGAGGCTGATGAGCTGGAACTGTCGTTGGTTAAATGTTGCTGAAATGTTATGCGACATGTAATGAAACATTCTGTATATTCCCAGTCTGTTACAAGGTTGCCATCATTCGTGTGTTGTTACAGAAATGTTGCAGAAATATGCGGCATGAGGTATACGCAAGTGCACAGTACACATGTATTCCCGGTCCCATTGCAAGTCTAGGTTGATTTTTTTGAGAAAACATTGCGGAAATGTTACATATTTGTCTTGTCACGTTGAAAACAGATGCTGTCATAATGTGACCGTCTGTGATGATGGTTTGCATTAACACCTCACCAATACAGGCTGCAGGAGTGTCGTTACACAAATGTTGTGTGTCCATGGCAAGCCAAAGCCCATAATATTCTGACCATTTCTGACGATGTTTTTTTTGTTTTTTGCAGAAACGCCTCGTACAGGCTGAAGGACAGCCGATCGGGCAACAGCCGGCAGAGCAGCTCGGAGAACGAGCCGAGGTACGGCGAGCCGCGTCCCTGGAGCAGCACGGACTCGGACAGCTCGCACCGCAACCTGCGGCCCGCCGTCACCAAGGCCAGCAGCTTCAGCGGCATCCCCGTGCTCATGAGGGGAGACAGCTGCGGCAGCAGCAAGAGCACCGGACGCCTCTCCAAGACTGGTGAGGAACCACATGCTTACACACACACACACACACACACACACACACACACACACACACACACACACACACACACACACACACACACATCATGAGGGGAGACTGCTGCTGAGGCAGTAGCATGAGCACTGGACGCCTTTCCAAGAGCAGTGAAGAACTGCAGTTACAGTACAGTACTTTACATACGCACACAGATATACGCTGGCATACTGTATGTGCAGACATGCGCACGCACACACACACACACACACACACACACACACACACACACACACACACACACACACACACACACACACACACACACACACACACACACAGCCTCTGCTCCCATGTCCCTTACCGTAGGTTCACTCAGTAGTGATGCCCTATCAGGATTTCCACACACATCTCATGAGGATAGATAATTTGTTTGACCACAGGTAGAACAGTGCTCCCATAAAGGGAAAAGCCGATGTGTTGTCAATAAACCAATCAATCAATCAATCTCATGAGGATGACCTCATGACCTCAAGGAGCTTAGCTTCACTTTTCCAGTCAGGTCCTACCCACCTCACAAGATTATCCTCCTGCTATTACGTAATCACACGCCTGGGCACACACACACACACACACACACACACACACACACACACACACACACACACACACACACACACACACACACACACACACACACACACGGAGACCTCTTTATTTTAGCCAGGCCGTGCCCTCCTAGTGACGGAACAGCTGCAGCGTTGCAACCAGTCAGGTCAATAGCAATGCAGCCTACTTTCCCGCAAATACGGGAACTCCTCCCACTTTGTTGGGAAGCAAACAATCACTAGCAAACCAAGGGGAGGCCATTTTGGAAATACCGTGAACTTTGGGAAATTTTAATCTCGAAGAGATTTGAAAGTCGATGATAATCAGGCTCTTTATTTAGGAAAGCATCTTTTTCAGTATTGAATTGTAAGTTAAATGCTCATCTCACAGAGCAGAGCACCCTTTATTCCTGTTTATGATTATATATTTCTCCAAGCTTGGAAGCACCATCGTCTCAATTCTCTCTCTCTTCATGCATGCTTTTGAATATTTGATCTGAAGCACTCATTAATGGAGCAACACATGACGGGTTCCCTTTC
Source organism: Engraulis encrasicolus (assembly GCF_034702125.1). Taxonomy (NCBI): domain Eukaryota; kingdom Metazoa; phylum Chordata; class Actinopteri; order Clupeiformes; family Engraulidae; genus Engraulis; species Engraulis encrasicolus. Next base: position 47,546,348 of record NC_085869.1, read on the forward strand.
AAAGGAAGTCTTTATCACACTCAATGAGTTGATTGCAGCTTCTCATCTTCTTTTAGCCTTGATATTATATCTGCTTCCCTCTGTAGTTATTCGTACATGAATTAACTGACTGTGCGCCCTTAAATGTTGCATCAGAATGGCAAGGGTGCTTATTAATTTCAAATCAAATCAGCAATATTTTCTTCAGCAGTACAATATTCTGTATATAAAATCCATATGCATAATTTAAGATCAAGTAATTAAAATAATTATTGACATGATTAAAGTCTGGCCATGTTCTTTTCACTCTTTTACAGTAGTCAATCATACGACATGTCACACACACACACACACACACACACACACACACACACACACACACACACACACACACACACACACACACACACACACACACACATCACACATCACACAGCTCTATGCATAATACATGACGAAGAAACACTCAAGTGTCAAATCTGTATCATTACTGAGGACAGTTCCTTACAGACCCCTGGGCTCAGCGTGACAATCAACGTATATGCACTTAATGAAGGAGAAAAAAACCCTAAATTAATTAAGATGTTCATTAAGGCGCTAATTAAATTGCCATTCATCGCTGATAAAATGATTATCTTTATCTACCTCAACCCCTAAGGTAATTATGGATGAAAATTGCTTATGTATCTGATTGCTTTACGTTTGTGACCTTTTCGAGACGTGTTGTACAAGTGTAGATCCGTAACATCATAAAAGACTTCCCTGAAGATCGTTTTACTGGAACCAAACCACCATCATCATCGTCATCATCATTGCGTACAACTAATTAATTCAGTTCCCAGCTGTCACCTGGGCAGAGAAATCCCTATAGTCTCTTCTGCTGTCTACTTCTGCCCATGTCATGTTTGACCTGGTGCCCTGTCCTCTTCCTTCAACACACAATGACCTTTGAACTCTCCTCAAACCACCTTTTGAACTCGCCCCTTTTTTTTCTCTGGCACTCGTGCATGGTGACTGTTGTGCATGTCTTACTCACTCACTCACTTACTCACTGACTCCTATGGGCTAAGCCTGCTGTCCTTTTTTCCTCTGTCTCCTCTGCCTCTTGCCTCTGTCCTCGATCTCCTCTTGCCTCTGTCCTCTGTCCTCTGTCTCTGTCTCAGGTTCTGACTCGTCTAGTAGCGTAGGCTCGTCCACAGGCTCGCTCTCTCGCTCCCAGCCGCCGCCCCCTCCTCTTCCTGCCTTGCCTCTAACCCAGCCGGCTCCGGGCCACCTCACGGCCCTCAGCTACACGGCCGGGGGCCCCAGTACCGCCGGTGGCCCCCCCAGTGTGCCATACGAGGGGGGTCGGGGTTGTCCTCCGCCACCCTCCTCTTCCTCCTCTTCTTCCGCCTCGTCCTCTGCGGTGGCGGTGATGCCGGCGTTGCCCATGGCTAACGCTAGCTACTATCTGCTCCCGCTGGAGGCTAGCGGGCTCACCCCTGGCGGCATCCTGCTCAACCCGCACACAGGTTGGTATCCGTGAGCCAGGAGGGGACGTCAGGCTGGGGTTTGACTGTGTGTGTGTGCGTGTGCGTTGCACCGTACCGATTGCTTCTTGAACTAACCTTACTTGCCTAACATTACTTACGTGCACTCTCTTTCTACCATGGGTATGCTTTTTGTTGCTTCTTGACAAAAAAAACCCCAAAAAAACAATTGGGCTCAAGTTTAGTTCGGAACTCATCAGCCAATCACCTATACTGCATGTTATCGTCGCGCATCTAGGACTACCAGCAGTCGTAATGATGTACTGAAATATAAACAAGTGAGAGGCCATAGAAGGAGCAGCAATGTAAAGAGAGCTCCAAAGTTCTCTGGAAGAACACACTATAAATAGAATCTGCCAGAAATTGTTCTGGAACTTTTTCTCTCCATAACGGAGTCTAATTTATAATACATCTCCCAACCCCCACCCCCCACCCTGCACCACCATTCACCTTGTCCCCGCCTTTTAAATATGCATGCAGCTAATCAGAAAGGCTACGGGGCTGACACTGATACATGCTAGAGAAGCAGCCAGGGCGCGTAATTGCTTATTGACCTTTTTCTAAGGAGCCGGCAAAATGTGAGTTGTTGTCCCTGGTTGCACAGAGAAGGGAAAGCCCCCCAGGAGTGTGTTCAGGTACAGTTGCCTCAGAGTCTCAAGGAGAGAGGCACTTATTACGAGGGTCGCTAGGGGGAACGACGAGGGCTGCGTGCCAAAGTGAAGTTCACGTGGAGTTAAAGCCGCCGCGATGATGAAGTCTTCTGTGTGCTACCATGCTGTGCTGAGCTACGCCGCACCAGTACTGTACGCTATACGCCAATGTTAAATGAAGGCCGTTTAAACTCACTGCTGTACAGTCTCAGGAATTTTCATGTCATTTAGTTTCATTCAGGAAATGTTTCTTGCGCTCAGAATGTGCTGAGAGGTGTTAGAATTGACCTGATCAAGGGCAGCATTCCTATCCTCCCGATTTTTTTATTCACCACCCACAATTTTGACTTCGTAGAAATGTACTCCTACAGTAAAGGGTTCCTGTACTGGTGTTCTGTTTTTTTCCATCTTTATTTAGTTGCTTATGTAACTTTTGTGTACATAAGCGCTTTGAAAAAACCTAAAGAACAGTGCGCTGTGCAAGGTTAGAAAAACCTTAAGTGCTCACCAGAGGGAGTGAGGGGTATTCCTCCGAGACCGTTTGACTCACTTGCATAGAAATGCCTCATTGCCGTTTCAGTCATTTTTTTTCTTAGCGTGAAAAGGTGATGCAGGATCTCGAGCATAAATAGGACGCCTGGGTACATTTAACATGTGCTGCTGGTCGATGGACTGTGCTGTGCTGTGCTGCTCAGGGCCATACATATTGCGCTGCTTCACAACTGCAATAAATATCTGCATCTACAATAAATGAATAAATCTGCAGTAAAGGATCTGCAATAAAGCAAATTTGCATGATTCAGTTTGTTACTGAGCTAACCTATTGAGCTAACCTAACTCGTCATACTCTTACCCTTAAGCGTGCCTGCGTGCATGTGTGGGCCGGGTACCATTGTCCCTACAGCTCATCTCTCATTCCTCCTGAGGTTAGTCAGTCTAAATAAAGGCTTTTCAATCAGCCTCAGACATCAGCGCTGCCTAGCCTGTAAACTTTTCCGTACCAACAAGAACCTTCAGAAATTGATTTTCATTGGACCTTTACCATGTGTTTTTTTCACCTCCTGTCAAGTGCCTGTATTATGTATGAGTCATCAGCATGCAAGACTTATTTTGAGCATCACTCTCTTTTTTCCCCTTTCCCTACCCCATCCGTCTTTCTCTTCCCTGTCTCTCATTCCATTTTTCTTTTTCTCCCTCTGTCTCTCTCTTCTTTTTCTTCTTATGTCTCTCTCTCCCTTCCTCTCTCTTCTGAACTCCCCACGTCTCTCTCTCTCTCTCTCTCTCTCTCTCTCTCTCTCTCTCTCTCTCTCTCTCTCTCTCTCTCTCTCTCTCTCTCCCCGTCTCCCTCCTTGTCTTGTCTCTGCAGGCCAGCCCTTTGTGAATGCAGATGGCAGTGCGGTGCTGTACGGCCCCGCCCTGGGTGCCCAGGCTGGCCGGCCCCAGCAGCAGGCTCCGCTCTCCCACGCGCCCCCTCCAGTGCCACCCGGCTCCGCCAACCACCTCATGGCCCAGGTCAGTATTCACTGCTGATGGTCTGACTTTGACCGATACGTTTGCACTTCACTTGGCTAGCACTTTAATTTATTGTCTCATATGCAATAAAAGTACACTTTTGCATCAGTATTAAGTTGTGCGAGCTCCCCTTCACTTGCTGTCTGGTCAGTTATTCACAAAGGCTCTGCACCCACAGGTCATAGCCTTATAATGTGCTCCGTTGCAGTTAAGTGCTGTACTAGTCATTGGAAAGACTAGTGTAGTACTTCCAATCGCTATTCTACTGCGGCATTACAAAGAGTCTTAAGTGATGCATTGCAACATGGTCATTGCCATTCTGGTAACAGCAAATTCATTGCAGGTAAGCGTTGCATTGCAGGACTTAACCAGCTCTTCAAAACACCAGATTATACACTGATTTTTTTTAAAGACCAATGGTGGGTAAAGCAGGTGCAAAGCAAGCAAGCAAAAAAAGGAAGCCAACCAGCTCAGACACCCCATCCACTAACAGACGCACAAGAGCCCAATCTCCTCCTCCGCAATAGAAGTCCACCCCTCCCTCTCCAAGGAGACCTCAACTTATCCAGTCCTCCAGAGGACTGCACTTTCCTGACCCAGTCCAGGCTAATGAGTGCTCTGCTTCCCCTGATACCCTGTCCACCACCACCACCATCACCACACCCACAGTGAGTCCAGTGTAGTAAGCCAGTAGCCCCTTAATTGTGCAGGGCTGCTCTCCCCTCCCCTCCCCTCCCTGCCCACTACTTCAGCAGCCGAGCCGCATGGCAGGGCCCAGTGCTGCCATTAGGAGTCATCACAGCAGCACGCCTCGCCGCGCCTCGCCTGTTCTCTTCTCGTCTCGTTCATGGCCCAGGGCCCTCAGTCTGTAGGGCAGCCGTAATGACGGCAGCACACGTGAAATTGATTTGACCCTTTCTGGTCACAGGAAATGAGAATGAAAGAGGGTGGAGGGGAGGGGATGGGTTGAGTTTCGTGTGTGTGTGTGTGTGTGTGTGTGTGTGTGTGTGTGTGTGTGTGTGTGTGTGTGTGTGTGTGTGTGTGTGCGTGCGTGCGTGCGTGCGTGCGTGCGTGCGTGCGTGTGTGTGTGTGTGTCCTGATTATGTGATGATGGCCTCTGATGGCTTGTGTGCTGCTGGTTGCAGAGATTGCATGTTAATGTGCCTAATGCAGAACTAATTTGTGTTGGTTCAGCTTTTAAAGGTGTAGTCAGCAACATCATTTCTATTTTTTTTTACATAGTGGACACAAAATGCCAGCACTTAAAACCAATAAAAAAAGGTCACTGGAGGGACGGTCTTTGCCTTTTGTATCCACCTTGCATTTTCTGCCTGTTGGGTGTTCTTTTATTAAATTAGTTTGGCTCCCCTTATGAGTTTTCATTCCCTGCCCCTCCATGTTCCTGTGTCCTTTTTGTGTTGTTTATTTATCAGACAGTGCAGACCTCCATTGATCACTACTGTAACTGTCAATGTAACTAAACCTTACAACATGCATCCTCTGCTTGCTAATGTACACAAGAAGCAGGCGTCATGTTATCTTAGTTAAGTCTTTCAACAACATGTGAACAACACCCTTTAGACTTACCTTAGATGTCAGATTCTGTAGGAAGCCAAACTGCCTTTGACGGGCTGTTTTCTGTCAAGTTCTTCTCCGTCTCTGGTCTAACCTCCGTCTTTTCCTCCTTCTGTTCTATCTTCAGTCTGCACCTCCTCCTCCTGCTCTTCCTCCTCCTCTTCCTCATCTGACCATCCGGCCCCTGCAGCCTCCTGCTCCACCTCCTCCTCCTCCACCTCCTGCTCCTCTTCCACTGTCGGCCCAGCCCCAGCCCGTCCACTACGCCACGGCCTCTTACCCTCCTCCTCCTCTTCCTCCTCCTACTCTGCCTCCTCCTCCACTCCTCTCCGCTCCTCCTAACCAGCACTACACTTTGGTACTTCCGTCTTTTCTTTTTTTTCCTCCCTCTGGCCCATTTGTCTTGGTCCCTCTCTGTCTTTGTCTCTCTTTCTGTCTGTGTATATCTGTATCTTTCTCTCTGTTCCTCTCTCACACCCTTCTTCACCTTTTTCTTTTTTTCATTCCTCTGTCTCTCTTTTCCCCAATCTCTTGATCTTTTTGTCTTCTCCTGTCCCTTTCTCGTTCGCTTCTTTGCCATGCTCTCCTCTTTTCCTGTGCATGCAATTCTCTTGATCTGCATCTAGTATACTGTAGACCAGTGTTTCCCAACCTTTTTTGTCTCGCGTACCCCCTAAGCCTCTTAGTTGTGCCATGAGTACCCCCAAATTCATGTTCTATATCGCTTTCTCTTTCCTGATGTGACTGCTCCATACATTTGTTATAACAATAGCATTTTTTAAGTACCCCCTACAGTGTGCTCGCGTACCCCTAGTGGTACACGTACCCCTGGTTGGGAAACACTGCTGTAGACACTGGCAGCTTCTTTTGGGTGGTCACCTCTGTGGCATATACAGTGGCCCTTACAGTGTAGAATGTGTGTGTACAGTAGATGAAGATGGATATACGTAGATGGATGTACGTACAGACTCTTGCACACATGCGTCAATGATACACACATACACGCACGTCAGTGACATAATACACACATACAAACGTGTCTATGATTAACACATATACACACACACGTCTATACTAAACACACATACTGTACATGCATGTCAATATGATAAACACACATACACAGGACACGTGTCAATGATATTACACACACACACACACACACACACACACACACACACACACACACACACACACACACACACACACTGAGCGTCACAGTATAGACAGCCGGGTGAGCGGTGTGATGGATGCCGGTAGCTTAAGTTCAAACCTTGTAGGGCCCCGTTTCATGGAGGGCTCGGTGATGGATGGGCCCCGGCTACTAAAAAATGGAGGGGGCTGTCGGCCAGAACAAATGGCGCCACGTTGGCTCCTTTAATGTGCTCATTGCTCTTCAGTTCATCTCGCATTCACACCAGAACATTCGTTCTCGTCCCGTCTCTTCTCGCCCCACATCGCACCCCACCACATCACCCCCCACCCCCGAAGTCTTTTGCACCCCATGACTTTCATAGAAGACTCTGAATACTCAGCCATTTCGAGCCCACCACGCCACTGCACCACACCACACCACACCACACTGCAACACATCCCCCCACCCCATTCTTTCTCCTTTTAGCCATTAGAGTATTTTTGGGCAGCAGTTTTGTCTGTTCCCCTCTCCGCCATCAAATATTTAGCTCGAATGTACAGAGAAGCTCTTTTCCCCCTTCGTCCTCCTTCGTCTTTTAACCCCACCACTTTGGAGACTGATACTCTTTTCTTCTTTCAAATCTGGGCGATGTCGAGTTGAGTTTTATGTTGTTGTGAGTTGCAATTCGTGTTTCTTATAAAAAAACACTTGCAGAATACTGTCATGTACCAGATCACACGGGTGCTGTAACAGATGTTCTTCCTCGTCTCCCTCCCTCTCATCTCTCTCTCTTCTTCTTCTCTCTCTCCCTCTTCTCTCCATCTTTCTTTCTTTTTCTGTCTCACTCCTTCCTCTCTCTTTGTCTCTCTCTCTCTCTCTGTCTCTCTCTCTCTCTCTCTCTCTCTCTCTCCCTCTCTCTCTCTCTCTCCCTCCCTCCCTCCCTCTCTCTCTCTCTCTCTCTCTCTCTCTCTCTCTCTCTCTCTCTCTCTCTCTCCATCTCTCTCTCTGTATCTCCATCTCTGTCTCTCTCTCTCTCCATCTCTCTCTCTCTCTCTCTCTCTCTCTCTCTCTCTCTCTCTCTCTCTCTCTCTCTCTCTCTCTCTCTCTCTCTCTCTCTCTCTCTCTCTCTCTCTTTCTCTCTCTCTCTCGCTCACTCTCCATCTTTCCATCTCTATAACCCCTCCACCAGCAGGAGAACCTCGGTGCCCAGTTCAGCCACATGAGCCTGGCTCCCCACCATCACCATCACCACCATCACCCGCACCACCAAGGCCTGGGCGACGGCCGCGACGCAACCCCCCTCCAGCATGCTACGCTGTACCCCTCCTCCGTCATGTTGCAGGGCCCCCCCCCACCACCACACCAACAGCCCCAGCAGCAGCAGCACCACCACCAGCAGGCTGGCTACATGGTGACACCAGCAGGGCCCCCAGGAGGAGGAGTGGCCCCCAACGGGCCCTACTCGACTCAGCCCGTCCTGTCCCAACAGCAGCAGCAGCAGCAGCAGCAGCCACAGCAGGCTACCCTGGTGCAGACCCAGCAGGGCTACATGCAGCAGCCACTGCAGCAGGTGGGAACGCTTGTCAATGTTATATGTATAGATATTAGCCTCGACTCTAGACTATGCTGACATGTCTGTAGGGCTGCCAAATGAGACTGATGATTTTCAGCACAAAATGCTCAAAACCTAGCCAGGCCAAACCCTCCTAGTGACGCAACACCTTTGGCCTTGCTTTTAGTCGGGGCCAACAGCAATTTAAATATCGTTTCTGATCTCCCAAAAAAAACGGGAACTCCACCCACTTTGTTAGACA